>NC_090128.1:22362180-22668117 GCF_040581485.1 Linepithema humile | reverse complement strand
CGACGATATCTTCTGGAAGTAGTCTTTCGTCGACGTAGCGGATATCTCGGAGACAGAGTTTCCGGAGTTTCTATGATTTTTACCCTTTTTAAACATATTTTCCGCATGAAAATAATTTATATACTATAATGACGGTCAAATCGCTGTGTCACTCTTTTCATGCAATAATCCTTCCTCAAATTATTTCTGCACCAAGATTTACTCACTCACTTGTCAGATGATGCGGTGTTTGCAATTTCCGGTACGCGCGATGTTTCTACTACAGTTTGATCAGATTTCGAGAATCGCACGAAAGCTTTCGAAGAAGATGAAGGAGGAGTGCTAGACCTTCCGTGATAAAGCACGACGACGCTGCTTTTACTGTTGCCCGTTCGTGGCCGATGGAATGTTGCCGATCGGTCTACTTTAGAATCGACTAAAAAGTTCCAATTTGAAAATCTTTGAATTAATCTCTAAAAATTTTAGTTTTGTCGAATAACTTACGTTTCCTACTGTTCTGTCGAATGGCCCTTACGATTCTTGGTGTGCTACGTTCTTTTCTGTTGTCAGCACAATACATTAGATGCCTTAAACAAGATAATAAAACGATTTGCACTTTAAGGCAATCATAAACATATGATTTAGTTTTCGAAATAATTACCAAAGCTTTTCATTGGATTTACGACCAAATCTTTCACCTTCACTCAAGTGTTTCTCTTCAAAAGTTACTTGCGGCTAGAAAGCATTTGTTCACATGTTCATTGTTCAAAAATATATATATATATTTTTTTAATTCTCCAATGCCTCAATTAGATATTAAATTTGTGCTTATTCAAATTCTCTTTTTATGAATTAAATGTTGTTAAACACACAAAATAGTTTTGATAAATATAACTTAAATAGAAATGTTCTAAATCCACAATTCCGCTTTGTATTTTATTTTACCTCATGTCTTTTCAAACGAATATATGATGCAGAAGACCCAATATTTGAATTATGTTGTGGTGTGGCACCCTGGTCGGTCTCTCTGGTAACTAAAACGCGTCTTTACAAAGTAATGCGTGTATAAAAAACAAATCGCGGCAAATAGAAAAATTCATCTAACACTTTCTCAAAAATTATTCTAAGCAAAATTATATAGATATCAAACTGTAGAAATAGATAAGCATTCTTTCACCAAACATATTTCCATCTCGCATATTTGCATCTCATTAACACTTACATCACTTACGTAATTTTGTTTCTATTTGTCTGCTAAGAACTGGATGTTGACAGCAATAAAATGATTTCGCAGATAATTCAAGAAGATTTAATTTATTGTTCTCCACGTTTCTCGATGCCCGACGCGCAAGCCGCAATTCTCGACGAGATTGTGTCACTCTTGGAACATATATGATAACAATCATGCAGTTTCATCAAAATACAACTCAGTATTACCGAAATCTTGAATTACCTTGGATTTAGCAGATCAAGTTCCGATGAGAAACATGAATCGTCTTCGGCAGTTGTAGAAGTGTCAAACAGTCTCTGCAAGCCCAGTTGAAAAATTTCAACGAAAAAAATAAACACATAATATATTTAGCATACTTCTTGAAGACAAGATTCGAAAATTATATTGCAATTACATGCTACGTATGCATGTTACTCATACACTTACATCATAACGCGCAAAGTCTCTTTGCATGATATGCGTTACGTTTCGAAAGCAACTCGCGGTATTGGCATAACCACGCTTTTTCCTCACTTTTGTCACACACGTGGAATAAAAAAACGGTAAAAATATATATTATATAAATAGATGCTGTGACATTTAAAATGAACAGGACATTTGTAAAAGTGCGCGTGTCCAGAAAGAACATAGATACCTAACAGCCAACAGATGAATGCGATTAACAAGAGAACGTTTCATTTTACTAAAGCTGCGTTCCGAAATTCACTGCCAGTATTGAAAATCTATAGTTTACGTTACGTACATTGTAGATTTTCAGTGACAGTAAATTCAAAACGCAGTCTAAATTATTGAAATTCTACGCGATTCGAATATTCATGTTTTCTTGTTACAAATATAGTAACATAAACCATGTAGTTTTATAAAAATTATTTTGTACATTTCCGTTATTAATTATGTAATTTTTATATCTTACTTGTGTAAATTTACCGAACTTTTTTTACAGCGTACTGTTTCAGTAAGAAGAATAATAATTTAGGAATATCAAATAAACAAACAAACACGAGTTTCACAATAAGTAGCTATAAAGAGGATGGCGACATCACGCAGGACAATGAGAAATTGTCCCAGAGCGAAGCTTTCAACTCAAGAACATGAAGCCTGTGCTCGATAATATCTTTGATAATTGCCTCAACAAGCGATAGCTACTAATAAGCGAGTTATAAGCTATAATTGACAGCTACAAACGAGCAATTAAAATAATTTCGCGATGGTGCTGACAGAACGTTTACGGAACACTTACGGACAGACGGAATTATTAAAGACACTCATCTTTGCGTGGTGCACGCGAGTGGTGTCAATGATGAAAGTTTCCCGTTCTCTTTGAATACATTGCCGTATTACTTCATTCTATTGATATGTGCAAAATGCAGTTCTTCGATGGACGCAACTACCGAATCAATAAAATTCTCTTGTCGTGCATCGGTCAATGGCCATATCAAACGAACAGAAGTAGCAACGCAATTATTATCATTATAGTGTGTTTAGCTGGTACGCAATTTGTTGCCAAGGTATGACGACGCACATTTGAATGTTGTAAATTGAAAATATAAAATTATTTGTTAGTTGAAAATTTTATTGGTTTTTTTATATAAAATACTTGATACTTCGAGTAAATAATATTTATTTTGCATCATTCAGCAAAGACAATTTAAATGCTATAGATATATTTTATATTTATAATTGCACATCTTAAGCATAGGTATGTGGTTTGCTCTCCATTAAAGATATCGATCTGTTTATCGATTCTCTTTCACCGTTAGTAGTCGATATAGGCTGTGGAATAAAATTATTCACTTGCGTGTCGAAGGCAACGGAGGTATGTGGCGTTGCGTCATATTTAATATAATATTATTTATTAAATTGTTTTTAACAAATTTGCGCTTTACTACTCGCATGTAATTTTCTAATATTCATAAAATATACAAGAAGATAACTGTTACCTGACAATAATTACTTAAGCAATTGGCAGGCGCTTAAGAAAATTTGAGATTTCTTTATAAATAAAATTTAATTGTAGATCAGGGCACTTTTTAATCAAATACAGAGCGATTGGCAATTGCTAATGATGTCCCCACACATCAAAACTCTTGACAGTTACGCTCAAAATGGGCGGAAATTTACGATCATATACGCAAGTAAGCGTAATGATTTTATATATTAAAAAAAAGTTAAGAAAAAATTTCTACAAAAGTTCCTTAATCTGATGAGAAAATTATTTGCGAATGTATCTGATATATTCATTAAAGCAACATAACGTATGTCCTTTCATTACTGAATTTTATTTTCTATAATAAGAATGCAATTCGGCGATCTGAAATTATAACGCAGCTTAAAGAATAAATAATCAAAAATGAGTAAGAATATTTAAAACTATTTAGGTGCTTTTTATTCTGCGTTGCTATTATTTATGCTTGTACCATTACAACCATTGTTACTGGGATCCTCTTCAAATGACACAACACGACCGTTGTTACACCGAGTTGAGTATTATATCGATATGGACAAATATTATTTTCCAATCTTGGTTCATGGATATGTTACAGCCGTCGTATTGGTAAGCGTAGCCATTGCTGCAGACACAATGTACGTGATCATGGTGCAACATGTTTGCGGACTATTTACGATTATTGGGTAATAATTCTACAAATACTTTCATTAATCCTCTCAAAATGTATTGAAACAATTTATCATTTCCAACGTGTATTAATAAATAAAACAATCGAAATTTTAAGATTCGCATCGATTGCTTTAGGGAACAAGTGGAAAATATAACAAACAAAAATAGTTTAGAAATAAATCTTAATCTACCGATGAAAGATGATGAACCATATGAAAAGATTGTAAGAAGCATTCATGCGCATAAGAAAGCTCTAAGGTTCGCGCCATAACATAGGAAACATTATAGTCAATCATATTATTTCGTATTGTTCGTAAAAATCTTGTGTGTGTGTGTGCATGTCTCTTTCATATTAAAATTAATTATATTATATTTAATCCCTAACCAATAATGTAAAAAAGTTGATTAATAAATAAATTTTAATTTATATATTTTTATATAAAATTCGTGTATGTTAATGGAAGGTTCGCCAATCTCATCGAAGCTGCCTTTAGCCAGATGTTCCTTATGCTAGCAGGTTTCAATATGCTTATCATGAGTATGACAGGCGCAACGGTATGTTCATTTTATCCATCTTATAATAATAATGCTATATTAATTATCACGTAGATAAATAACAAATTAATAATATTCGTATGATTCCAATATCCGAATTAATAAATGTTTTGCGCTCTGATATCCGCGCTGTAACTTTTAGTTTTTAACTTATAGCTTTTCTTCTGTTAATATTTTAAACAGTGTAATCATAAAACCATGATTTTGCGATTAAATTAATTCATTAATTGTCCTATTTAGGCGGTGACAAATATGGATAAACCTGAAGAATTTTTAAGGCAAATAACATTTGCTTGCGCATTGTTAGTGCATCTATTTTTCGAGAGTTTTCAAGCGCAGCGGCTAATCGACCATAGCGCACATATTCATACCAGTTTGTATGCATAAATTTTTATATTATATTAAAATATTGTAAAATATATTCGTTAAAAAAGAAATTGCAACAGAATGGCATAAAAATTTTGTAAGCTTGATTTGTTCATATTCAATAAAACGGATCATGTTCTTTTTTTCAATTTGAAACTGAATATAAAAAAAAAAAATTTTGTTGAATTAAAAATTAATTTTTTTAAACATACTCTAAAGACATCATCTAAAATATGGCTTTTTTTCTTACAGAATAAATACAGCGTGGTATCAAACTTCATTTCGAACAAGAAAAATCTTAATCTTTATGATAATGAAAACGCGAGAACCTTGCGTATTAACAGCAGGGAAAATGTTTGTTATATCCATGGATACTTTTTCTACGGTAAGATGTTTAATAAAAACTATTCATTAAAGAAAATAACATTAGTAATTGTATAATTTTCGAAAAAAGTAAAATTACGAAAAATATATAAATATTTATATTGACAACTTGCATCAAAATTGCTATCATTCGCATATTACTATAATTTTAATACCATTTATTCTTTTTCAAGATTGTACGCACATCAGTATCGTATTTTACGATGTTGCGATCCGTGCAATAATTAATTTAATTTATGTTGCTACTTCGTAATTTGATACCGTCGATTAAATATTTTTTGAAAGACAATGGCGAATTAAACACAGGCTTGCTTATTTCTAGATACATTTATGTAAAAAAAGAAAAAAAAATAGAAATTTAAAAATAAATTGAATTATTGATTAAATAATTATTTTTTGACAACCTCTCTGTTAAGAAAATTGTAAAGGATGCAACAAACGAGATCCAAAGAGGGAGAGAAAAGAATATTTAAAATATATTTAAAAGGTATACACATGTATAGAATAAGAAACAAAGAATTTATTGCATTATATGTTTGAATTAATACCAATAAAATACAAATTTAAAGTTAAAATAAAATAAAAATTTATTAAAATTTTTTAAAAATTAATAAAAATAATGTTGCATAATTTCATCAATCCTCTACAAATTTTATAATCCAGCCTAGAAATGTTATTTCTTTCGTTTTGTCCGATAAACCTATGCTTTTCTGTATTTTGCTTGGATTGAATTTCACATTATATTCGGGTATACCATTCTGAATTGTTTCTAAAAAGCTATAAAAAAACCTATGTTTATATGTCCACAACAAAGATGGCAAGATGACTGAAGTTAAATTACCTTGTTGCATAATGTTCACTCTCAGTAATGTATAAAATATCGTCAACGTACATACATAGACATCCATTCTCTGCATGTTCAGAAAATTTGTTCGTGATCATGTGTCGATAATATATTTCAGAGAAAATTGGTGATATCCGTGTTCCTTGTGGCACACCACTTTTCACCGAATATATTTGGTCGTCTATTTTAATCTACGATAAAAAATTAATTAATATTAATTGCAACTTTAATATATCTATTTTGTTCTACCTTTTGTTCAAATATTAACTTTTTTATTTTAGCAATTAATTTTGTCTTCTTAACAAATTTAGGTTTTTCTTCTTTATTTACACGTGCTTGTTTATGTATACATTTCTTCAATGTTAAAAATTGCACGGTTTGTATTCCTTTTGTCTTTTTCTTTGTTGGTAAAATATAAGTTCGCAGTGAAAGGTAAATTGGAACTTTTCGACAAATTGTTTTAATAATATCATATAATTTGTCTGTGAGGAATAGAATAAATAGAACTTATTAGTAAATATCATCTCTATTCCATAATAAATGATAAATTATACCTTGTTTTATCGAACCAAAAGCATCTTGTACGTCACAACGTACAAAACACAATTTTTTATTTCTGTTTAATATTCCAAATTTTGTGATTGCTGCATTGCAACTTGACATAGTTGGAATCCCATTTTCATTAAAGTATGTAACATACAACTGTTGTAAAAATCTCAAGACAACATCAACATCATCAAATTTTTTTTTAACATTATACCTGAAATTACATATGATATATATAGCGTATATTTTACTAATGTTTATTTGTAGTATAAATAAAAAAATATTGTGGAAAAATATTCATAAAAAAAAAAAGAATTGTTACCTTGCTATTGATAAAGCTCTCAAACCAGAAGCAGTTGGAATAAATTTATATCTTCTAATAGGTATATACCATATTGACCGATGTTCTACAGGTTTATAGGGTACAAGACATGTACTTTTTCTATCATTTATAAATTTTTCTTGTTTCTTGCACCAATCATCTTTTGCAATATAAACCCATTGGCCTTTAACTGATATCACTACTATATATTTATGCAAAATTTTTATAATG
The DNA here is from genome assembly GCF_040581485.1 of Linepithema humile. Taxonomy (NCBI): domain Eukaryota; kingdom Metazoa; phylum Arthropoda; class Insecta; order Hymenoptera; family Formicidae; genus Linepithema; species Linepithema humile. The sequence goes on along the minus strand of NC_090128.1, from coordinate 22,661,042 downwards.
TATTGTGCAAAAAACCAATGTAACAGTTTCAATATAATTATCCATTTTTTTGTATCACTATCAATTGAATGCAACCATTTAATGTTGTAAATCTGGAAAGAGAAAGAAATATTCATATACAATGTTTCAATTATGAAAATGACAAAAAGAAGAAATAGTAACAGTAAAGAAAAAAAGAACTATAATCTTCTGTATCTTAAAGTAAACATACATCAAATTTATCAAACAATGGTTGAATGTTTAGTGACGCTCCAACAGCATCTACTCTTTGTACTTTTCTTTTAAAAGCTCGTGTTATAAATATTTTTCCTGGAACTGTTTCTAGAAGATGATGTATTGTCTTTTTTATAACTTTCAAGTTTTGTGATGTTCCAAATAATTCCAAAGGAACATTTTCATATACCAACAGATTAAAAAAGGATTTCAGTGAACATTTAGAAATCTGATATTCTGGTTGAGAATTATTTCTAGTTGTCATATGTTTCAATTTGTCAAAGTAATTAAATCTATTGTGTCGGTTCTTAAACTTCTCCAATATCAGAGACAACATAGGAATAACTCTGTTGACATCAATGTTTTTATCATTTTTGCTAAGCCCAACATCTGTACTTAGAATCTTACGACATATATCTTGGCCAGTATTCCCATACTCTAAAATATGATATTTTGAAATTTTTGCTGTAGTGGATTTTGTCTTTCTTATTCGACACCTAGATGCAAACAAATTCACTGTGGCTTTATATATTTTAATTTTTGACTTCAGTTGGGAATGTTCTGTGTTTAGTGATGATGTTTTTCTTGTATATCGTCTTTTTCTAAAAGTAACACAATTTGTAAAAAGAAATAAATGAAATAAGAAATTTGTTCTTTACAGTTGCAATTCTTGTGTATTTTCTCTTTCTCTCTTCAATGCTTATATATCAAATATAACATATTGCAATTATAAAGAACAAATCTCAGATGGTAATATAAAATAATAATATGTAATATAAAGTAATATGAAATAATATGAAAAATATTATTAATAAATTAATTATATTATTTTTTTCTAAAAAAATTAATTCAAAGAAATTGATTAATCTAAGATCAATTCAATATAATAAAGTATACGTTATAAAAGTGACATAAAAAAAATAGAAACCTGTTATCATATATTCGTATTAAAGTCATGATTTAGTAATGCTCAGCTATTGTTACAGCAATTGTATGCCACTTTACACTTTACACAGATCTAAAAATCTTTTTCACTAAAAAGTAAAATTCACAGAAATAGATACTGATGTAACCTAATGACTAATTTATTACTGCATGTAATAAATTATATAAAACTGCATTATAATTAACATCCCGCCAAAATACTACACCATTATCAACCATTGTCAACAATATGTCAGCTGATGTCAGCAGCAGTGCGGCCACATTTGCGACACAAGAAGCAAGCAGCATGAATGGAGGGGGTATAGCAAGCTACCTAAGATAAACAGAATAAGCATCACCTCTTAGGGCGGTATTCATAGTCCGTTCTTATATTTAAAATCGTCTTAAGCACGGACTTATATTCGCTCTCTTCGTCACACATAGATTGTGTCTGACGAAGAGAGCGAATATAAGTTCGTGCTTAAGACGATCTTGAATATAAGAACGGACTATGAATACCGCCCTTAAACTCTTTTTCTCTCGACACAAAATCATTTTTAGCCAAGACTCGAACCAAATGGTTTGAATCTTGGCTAAAAATGGTTCAAGTCTTGACTAAAAATAGCTCCGAATCGAGAAAAAGAGAAAAAGTGATGCTTATTCTGTTTTGTACGTTTATCTTAGATGGCTTGCACATGTATGCAATATCTCTTCCATCAGAGAGAAACCTGAGAGGGACCACGCTGCCGTTTTTCGTAAGACGCTTTTTCTAGGCTGTACACTAGCGGCGCGTACATCCATTTTATAGCCTGCCTGGAACTACATGGTCACATCCATTTTCCGGGATGATAAAAGAGCCCTTTATATAGATACAATTTATAACATATGGATATAATTTATATCTATATGCGAGACGTATTTCTGTTTAAGAGGATGCTGGAGTGCCTGACGAACTCCGACGCGAAAGCGCCATCATTTCGATGGAACTAAAAATTAGAGTGATATTATCGGCATAAGTCATAATCTAAGTATGAATGTATTGTGTATGCGTATGTGTGGTGCGTGTATATATTCGCATATTATTGTATAGCGCCTCTCTGATATTATCTTGGAACTAATCTTCTGTTATTTTTTCACCTGTTATACCGATATTGGACGCACACGTATGTAAAAATAGTCGGACAAGAATATTTTTTACATTAGACTTTTCAGCCCAATTTTAATGGTTCCATAACATTCTATTCTGCAGTCCGCAATTCGGGCTGCTCTTATTCAGCGTCTTAAAACTGTTAAACTTTTATAAAAAACGAAAATAGATAGCTCTATACAATATGTTATCCTAAGAGCAGAACAGAAATTAATGAATAGAAACAAATTTTGTTATTAATTCTTTTTTTTCCAAATAAAGTCGAGCAGCCCGAATTCCGTTTTTGTGTACACTTTACTCCTGCAAAAGGATTTACAATTCTATGCAACCAATAAAAAGATATTCTTGTTCGAAAAAATATAATGTCCGGCCGGTAACTCCAGCATCCCCTTAATAAATTGTGGATGTAACACGGACATGAACCAACCATGACTCTTTTACCAACCCGAAAAATGGATGTAACACGAACATGAACCAACCAGGGCTCTTTTACCATCCCGGAAAATGGATGTGGCCATGTAGTCCTAGGCAGGCTGTAAAATGGATATACGCGCCGCTAGTGTACGGCCTAGAAAAAGCATCTTACAAAAAACGGCAGCGTGGCCCCTCTCAGGTTTCTCTCTGATACAATCATTTTCTATTTTTCAATGGAAAGAGGATTTAAAGAATGTTGTGAAATAAAATATATTGTTTGTCGAGAAAAGATTTTAATAAAACCAAATACAATATAATAATAGTATACAATAAATAATATTAAATTCAGAAAACATATATAATGAAGAAGAAATATATACAACAATCCCAAATAGCACAAATACATCCTATGTACGTACATTGGACATCCATGCCGGACATTGTGTACGTACATCGCACGTCCACATTGAGTAAAGTGGACGTACAAGAAACGTCCATTGTATGTCCATTTGCAACTCCAATGGACATCCATAAAACATTCTTTTCTAACCATTAATGGACTAATTATGAACTAATTATGGATTTCAAAAGGACAAATTACGAATATCTAATGGATGAATTTTGGCTCTTAAATGAACGAGTTATGGATTCAAATGTACAAATTTTGGATCTTTTATGGATAAAATTTGCCCATTTAATGGACATACTACGGATCATTATTATGCGTGTATAATTCATAAATTAATTAAATAATTAATAATAATTGATAATTTTGTAGAAAGCTGAAAAAATATTTTTATTTTTGATTTATATATTATTATATATGTATATGTTTGACATATCACATATTGTCTGACATCACAGTTTGACAAATCACATTTTTTTCTAGAGTACTTATTTATACTTAAATATATACTTATTATCATATATTTTTACTATATAAACAAAATAAATGCGAATTGAATAACTGTAAACTAAACATTCTAAATAAAATAAACTTTATAAAATAAACTCATAAATAAAAACTAAATTAAAAAATTAAAGAATCAAGAGACACGGTCGTGTCTCGTGCCAAGTTCACGCGTCACGCGGAACGCGCAAGAGACCGACCGTGTATATTAACGCGAACACATGAGCTGACAGGATAAAATTAATCATCAATATTCTCGTCTCTGACGAGATTCTCTTCAATATTTTCTCCGTGGTTAATTTTATTATTATTGCTGCGTTCTTTTGCCCTCCTTAGCCATTTTTTAATTGCTTCTTCGCAATCTTTGTTAGTCGCATTTGAAATACTTTTCTTAGCAGAACCTGTAATATATATAAAGACATGTTAAAAAAGAAAATTATATAAATTGTATATATTCTTATAAAATAAAATACACGTTAGTTATAACATATAGACATTAATTTTTATTTTTATATTTATATATACTTATTTATTAAATACATATTATTTATTTTATATTTGTTATATATATATAATTATTATCGAATCAATTATTGTAATTGACTTTTTTGATCACTTTATGTAATGATGTGTGGTTTAACATTAAAAAAAAAAGTTAATAAAAGATAATCTAATAACCTATTTACCAATTATCAAATCCGCTAATTTTAATTTGTTGAATATTTTTTTGGCACGTCTCCCTAACCAGCTATAGGTTGCTGCAAGATTATTTGTTATCAGCATTTGCAAAGCTCTTTGTATAAAATTATATATGGAACTCCCACCAATTTTTGAAAGTTCATTCATCTGTAAATCAAAATAAAAATAATATTACAAAATTAAACTTGATATGTAACTTGATTATTTCACTAACTAATAAAACACATTTAAAATATTGTACATATTATATTACTACAAAGTATATTAAAAAGTATATATGTAATAACATATATTTGAGAATAATATGTATGAGATGTTATTTATAAGATAAAGAAGATTACCGCAGCATTAAAATTTTTCTCTGTATTTAGATATCCATCAACGCGAGTTAAGTCTTCTTCAGTTTGGACAGGAAAATCAAAAATTGTCAAAAATGAGGTTGTTTCCTGCACTTGATTGACCTTATTATTCGTAACAAGGTGATTAATAGATGTGGTTAATTCTTGGAGAGCATCCGTGTATTGCCACATGTTTGCTTTTAATATATTTTGTTGGCGAATGATTTCTTTGAAATATTTTTCTGTAAAAATTAAGTTATACACATAACATTTATCAATCACTTTTCGGACACGTATGTATTTTCGATAATAAATTATTTTATCAAATAATATGCTTGAGAATAAGTTTATCTAAAATAAATTAAAGAGTTTTGTTATACGTCATCGTTAATTAATCATCAATTAAAGATAACATGTATGAGTTTTAACACAATAAAAAATATAAGGAATAAGAACAGAGAATAGCATAGAAAAGAAAGAGAGAGAAGTTAGAAAGAAATAGCTTCTCTCTCTTTCTTTCCTATGTTATTTCCTGGTCTTTATATGTTTCATTATGTTAGTGCCCCCTATTAGCGCTCAAGTTATTAAATATATACCACAATGTTTTAAATGCACTAGACATTTGCATTCACCAGTGAATGATTGATCGGTGCCGTTCAAATCTTCTTTATCTTTAAGATCTATAAAAAAGTATATTATAAGTATAATATATATTTTTACATTTGGAAAAAGTATATATCACATAAAAAGTATATTATATAGTCAGTATTCAAAACGCACTTATAAAGATCTTAACGCGTTGTTAAAAGAATTTGTATTGTGTAAAACAAATTCTTCTAATGGATAATAACGCGCTAACATTTTTAAGCGCGTTTCTGAATGCTGACCTATGTATATCTTTACATTTTGAAAAAAGTTATCAATAATTTTGTATTATGAAAAATAATTTACCATATAATGTTGAGAGATTTCTTGAAAGTTCCTTTGAAGTACTTGGCGATGTATTAATGTTATCAATATTAGTTTTATCAGTGCTCTTTTTTTTCATTGTTTTTATACTGACTTCTGAAAGAAAACAATTAAGGGTTAAACAATTTAAAAGTGTATTTTAAATTCGTAAATTGTTCGCTGTTTTATTTTATTTATAAGGTGGTAAAACTTTCTATAAAATGTATCAAATACATAAATGCATACAAACCATTCGTTAAATGTGGAGGACTCGGTAATTTAGACAAATTTTTATTATTGGACTTAGACAAATTGTTATAATTATTGTTATCGTCTGATGACGATGAATTATTCTCCTCAAATGCAGATCCATAGGTTTTTCTTATTACTTTCCTTTTTTTAGTACTGGGTGACCAACTGGACACGTCAGAATGTACATCAGAAAAATTTTGAGCTTTGCTACATTTTTCTGTTGCCTTCGAAAAATTGGCTAAAACAAAATAAACGACATAATATTACAGGATATACAATAACAAATGGATTTTCAATTAGTTTACTAAGAAAACATAATATGTATAATAATATATTCACCGAAAGTTCCATTTCGTATAATCCGAATAGGATATGATGGCCAACAAGTATTTGGTTTCTCATGATTTTTAATTGCAGCAGTTAATTTTTCAAAAGTAAATGACGGCCAGTAACACTTGTTATCAATTATCCAAGTAGATGGAACTGCTTCCACAGTATCTTCGTCCGTAAAAATTACAATTGTCCATGTTTTAGTTATCTTTTTCTGCAAATTATCAAAAATTTGTGTACGCAGTATTATTCTACACCACATTAATAAATATTATGAAGTCGAACCGTTAACGAATGAAGAGAAAGACTTTTTTATTCCCGAAAAATATATATTCTGAACGAAGTAATTATTTTAACAAGTTTATATGCGAACGCACTTGTTTCGGTTCTGTGCATATCATTAATTTTAATTATGTAATAAAATCGACATTATTTAAATCATTTTTAATTAAAATTTTTTAATATGTAAAAATAAAATTATTATAATCCAATTATAGAGAATGAAGTAAAGAAAAAATAACAAATTTATCATTAAACTCTAATCTGACACATTTATGCGATATTTCACTTATATTCCAACTTCGAAGATCGTTAGCAACGTTTTCTACTAAATATATACCTAAATCAGAAGATTTACATGGCTCAGAATAAAAATCTTCTCTTGATTCATATTTATTTCCAATTATAACTATATTTTCATTGTTATTGGCAATATTTTTAATTAAAATAATGTCACCATTCTTTAAAGTACAACAATTATCTGGTTTTTTTATTTTTAAAGTAAAATTAGAAAATACTATTTTTTCCCACTGACTGGTATACAAAAATTGATCTAAAGGACCATTATCATGTTTATTTAATAATTCAAATTTATCAAAATTATTTTCTTTACTTAATTCCACAAAATTTTCTTCATAAATACGATTAACTATTTGTTGTAATGGTTTATCTTTTTTACGAATATATCCTTTTATCTTTTGCATGTAATTTTCAAAGGGATAGGCACTGTATTTTTGCAAAATTCCAAAGTTTTTTACATCATCATATACATGTAATAAGTTATGAATATTAATTGAACAATTGGCTTTGCCATACAAAATACTAAAAGTTTTTATAAAATAATTAAAAAGAGAATGAGCATAATCTAAATATTGAACATGATAAGGAGATGATAAAATAGTGACAGCGATATTCAAGCACATGAAATTGAGATAATTATTACGATTAAGTTCAGATTTTAAAACAACAGGTCCTGTGTATAATAAAAATTGTCTGAATTCTGTCGCCTTCCACCTTTTACTTTCCTGTAATGCTCTTGGTTTACGATTAAATTCTAATGGAATATTTTTAATTTGATTTATTAGCAAATGAGAAATTTGTGAAATTTCTAGATAAGATAATTTTGTGGATGGTTTACCATTACACCACATATTCACTACTAAAGTTTTTGTAACGCCCAGATCAATTAAATGCATTGGCTCTACAGGAAAATCACTAATCATATTCAAATCTTTAATTAATGTAAGATCTGACGTTTTTGACTTTACATGATGATCTTCTTGAAATTTTGATCTAAAATCGAAGTCTGTTCTATCACGCAATTTCCTTAAACTTGAGAAAGAAACTCTACCTTTCATATAATTCCCTTCTATAACACATTTTGTACATGCATAGTAACCGCAATGACCTTTTGTAAATTTAATAAATGCTTTAGCAGGCGTATCACAAATAAAACCTTTAATTTTAAAGGGATAATTAGATCCATTTATTATAATACCATGCGTTGATAAATCGATAGCTTCAGCAATAAAATCCTTTAAAAATACATTTGCATCATCTGGCTTTTTTTCCCCGTGATATATGCCTACAATACCTACATTATTATGATTTTCAACTAAACTACATAATATTGGCCACAACTGTTGATTTGAACTTTTAAAAAGTGGCAAACCATCAATATTTATATAAACTTCTATTTGTTGTAAATTTTTAAACGTTACGACTGAAGAAAGTTTTTGAACGCAATTATTTAAACCAAAATGATAATAATGTCCTGGTTCAACAATTTTCAATGTTGTTTTTCTAGGAGTTTTCATTAATACGCGAGCATTCGAAGGTAAATCAGTATGAATTGGCTTTAAAATAGCTAATAATTCATTAAGTGCGACATGAGTAATTTTATTTTTCCAAGACCAAGTAGCAAGTTGTGATTCTAACGAACATTTATTAACTGTATTGAAATTTTCATAATTATTAATTGATTTATTATTATTTAAACATTTTTCATTAATCAAATCATTCAAATCATTATCATTAATCAAATCATCATTGTATGTGTCATTATTTGAATCAAAACTTTCTAATATATTATTGTTATCAAATTCATTGTTATTGAAATTATTATAATCTAATTCAATGCAATTTAACTGTTCATTAATATTCACATCATTATTTCTATTTAAACACTGATCAAAATCTTGATTAGATTTAATTGAATTTATCCACGCATCTGTATTAGCTTTTGCTCGCCTATAATACTTACTTGAAATTTTAGGCATACTCACTTATTTTTTATTTTATTTTATAATTTTCCAGTTATATAACAACTGCTACCTCCTGCTATCTCCTTTCTTCTAATTTTTTTGCTTCAGCTAATCTTTCTTCAGTGTAATCTTATTGACCTGTAATTCTGCGTAATTCTTCCCAGAACTATATAACATAAAAAATGTCTTAATTTCTAGAATTAAAAACACTTATTCTAAAGAATGTAGAAAATAAGAATGTGTTCATGATGCATATATTTTAATCAATGCACTAAGTCAAATACATATATATAATTCAGATGTTACAATATATGCAGAAACCTGAAATTGTTGATTCCCAACAATTATATACTTTAAGTAATATATTGAGATATTCGAAGAGTTCGTAGCAATTTTTATGACAAAATTAAAAACAATTTTTATATGTTTAGGTCCATTTTTATTCAACAATGTATGTATCGTTGTTTCGGCAACTTTGAGTCATCTCTAACAACAAAGCATACATTAGTGAATAAAAATCGACATATAAACATATAACAATTGTTTTTAATTTTGTCCTAAAAAAGATCTACAAACTTTACGACTTACTAACCCAATATATTCGGGTCTGATCTATAAATAAATAAATAAATAAAAGTACATACATGTAATATGAATACCATGAAAAATTATAAATAAAAACTTAAATAAAATCTTGTGCAAAATTAGTACTTTATTGTACATAATTATAAAAGAATTTAAATATGTAATAAACTAGAAAATTTAATGAATTAAAGATAAATGTTTAATCCATTATACAAATAAATAAAAATATATGTATCATATTAAAATTAATATTTTTTCATGGTTTTCATATTAAAATTTGGCGTACGTACAGCCTTCTTGGCGTGCAATGTACGCTTTAATTTATAATTTTGTATGTGTATCATAACGTGCACATATTCCAGGGTTAAATTACGAGCAACTAATCTAAGTTCTAGCCTCTCCATTTTAAAATAATGGATCAAAGAAATAGTTTTATTTCTTATAATTTTATGTAAAATATTCTTATATATGATTATATTTTTAATATTCTGCTATCATTCTACTTATTGTAGACCTTTTTATAATAAGCTTCTGAATTTTAACACACTAACAATATTAATTCAAAAGACTATTAAGCCGATACAAGTTGTCCGTGTTCAAATTTATATGTTGAATAATATGAATAATAATATGAATAATATGAAAAATTATACTGCAAAGTCTGCAAAATGTTTTAAAAGAATATTTATTGTACCATTGTTCGATCCACTATTTTAATAAGACAAATTGGACTGACTCACCGGTCGATGCGCAGCAGCGGAGTTGTTGTTCTGTTGATCTGCAAAGCTGATCTGTAACACAGAAAAGTAAATCGATTAAAGCTGCATTCAAAATAATTAATATTTGTAAAATAATAATTGCACACATTCAACTTTTTAACTTATTTATCTAAGCAAATATCTAATAAAAAATTTATTGAAAAAAAGGTTAATTATATAAAAAATTTTTAATAATTAAATATGAATATTAAACATTACAAATATTTCATTAAATATTTCTAATATTTTGTGCGCATTTTGCAAATAATAAATAACAAATAATTACTTACTTTAAAGTGGCTCCGCCGGCGCCCGATGCTCCTCCTGAGCCTCCCCCTCCTCTCAGTCCTCAGAGTTCTCGTAGTCCTCGCAGTTTTTTAAGGCACTCACACGCGACGCGAATAGTTTTCTCGATAATTAACACTCATGCGCGACGCATGCATTGCACGCGTGCGTTTTTGAATACGAAAATCGCGCGACCTTTGAACGACACTCCCAACGCGCATTTATTACGACGATCACACGATATTTTACACACTCCCGACGCGATTTTGTCGTATAAGGACAAAGGTATAACTCGGATATCGCTTGTCGCACGGAATACGCGTTCGACACTCCGCACCGAATAATATGTACGCAACAGGTAATGATGGAAAAGGGGGAGGAGGGTGGAAAACTGTGGAAAATAGTAAGGGTGGTAGGAGGAGGAATAATGTACATCAGCCAAATCGTACGAGTGCCGCCGTGCGACTGGTAAGGGACAAGATACCACAGGATACCTCAAGGACTTTGCGCAGGCCTAGAAGATAACACGCGCAGAAATAATACGTAGAGAATTCGAAGCAGGATAATATATGATAGTAGAAAAGAAAGAGATAGCGAAAGAAAGGAATGCGTAAACAGCGCGTACGCCGCGATCAAAACAACCCCCCAAATGCTATGTGTAAGTCTTGTTTTCTCTGCAATTAACACAATACAAAATATTTTTCATATATTACAAAATTATATATTTTAATGTGTGTATGTGTGTAAAAGATAAAAAAACATTAAATAAAAATAAAAATTATACCTGCAAAATCACACCTAAAAAATAAAAACTTAATTAAAATCTAAAAAATTAAAATATTAAGTTAAAATCTGAAAATAAATATAGATAAAAAATTAAAATTTTCATGACGCTACATCAAACAACATGTTAAAAAACTTTCTTAAAAGCATTAACCAGATATACATATACATATCAAATATATTGTTGCGCCCGTACTATTTCGCCGCTGATGCTGTGTGTGTTACAGCTGACGGACCAATCGATAATATCGATCGGTCATTAGAGAGTTGAAGCCAAATGGCATTTATTAATAATCTTTCTTATATTCGTTGTCAAGACAAATTATACCTAAAAAATAAAAGCGTTTAATAAAAATCTAGAAAATATTAATTTTGTTTTAAGAAACTATTCTTCATTTTTCATTGTCATAATACAATATATTATTGTTTGATAACCTAAAACAAATAAATGTGAATATCGTCAAATTGGAAATTTTATTTTGTACATTTATATTCATGTTGTATGTACATTTATTGAAGATTCCATTTGCGTTTTACATATAAGAGATCGACTACGACGGTAATCGCAATTATGTAAGAAATTGAAAAAACATTCATATCTCTTAAGTGATAAGTAGATAATCGCAAAAGAATACAAATGGAATTTTCAAATAAACGAAACATTTTTTTATCGAAAAATAAATAGAGGAAAATATATGTAACAATATATAACAAAATAATTTAAAATAGAATTAACAATAATTTGTTTTATATTACCTTTTTATATATTTTCTTATATATATTGCCTTTTTAATTTTTCACCGAAATAATACACAAAATAACATAAAACAGAAATAATATTAAATAAAAAGAAGATGTACCCTCATCATTCCTTTGAACTCGATATTTCAATTATAAAAATTAATATAATAGTTTATTTACTATCAAGATGTCAATAAAGACGATTAAATTAATTAAAAGATTTATGGAAAATTTAAAAAATTTTATTTGAAAAGAGCAAAGTATCTTATAAAACTGTAGAAAACTTTCCTATCGTGAAAGTTATTTTCTATATATTTAAACATCTAAACGCCTTACTTTCAATATAATGCTTTATTTGCGGAAGAAATTTCTTTCGTTTTTCGAAAGAAAATCTTGCTGTTTGCCCACCCAAAGTTTTGTCATTTTCTTTGTCATCGACAAACTGCAAACTCACTGTCAAAGCAGAAGTTTCAATATTTATCGATGCACAGAAATAAAAAAAATACAAAATTTATACAAAATTGTTTAATCCTGCCTAACAAAAAATTCTACTTAATAAAACAATTCTATCTAATAGAAAATCCTACCTAATAAAAGATGTAGATATCTAAAAACTCGTGTAAATCAAATAAACCGAGAAACGCGGATAGAGATAATGATTTAACGATTAACGATTTAATTTATAAGTATCGATTTAATATCACGTTATACGCATTTTCGTGTACGCAAATGACATCTCTCACTTGAGAGAATTCCGAGGATAACAACCTCGGCGTTTTTCGAGTGATGCTTAGCGCAGAGCTCAGCTCAGTTACCGCTATTTGCATCGAAAATTCGAGAGTGATTGTCTCGATGTTTCTCGCAGGACGTTAGCGCAGAGCTCGGCTCAGTTTCCGCTAGTTGCGTCCGAAATTTGTATTGATAGTCGACCATTGTTCAATGTTCGATCATATCAATGTTTCGAGATCCGTGCTCGACTATCATCAATGGGACCACGAATTTCGAAAGTCCATGCTCAACCATGGGATCAACACTGGAACTACCGACGATTAACATATATACCAACTTCTATTTCTTTTTTCTTTTTTTATAAAAAGTGATAAAGAGAAAAAGTACATTAATCAATTAAATTATTTAACACAATGCAACAAGTCACAGAAAAAAATCTCAACAAATACATTATAAATTTAAATAATTATTCTAAAAAGAATAAACCGGTCATTTTGACCGCTTTGGTAGTTTTAGTGTTAAGCCATAGGACCACGGATGCATGGGTAGGCTAGGAAAGATCGCGAAGAAATTGACGTATAGCAAGAATAAATATATATTTCAAAATTGTAAATAAATTGTTAATAAAAAATGCACTCCTTTTTTATTAAATAAATTATTTCAAATATATCATAATTCATTAATATATTTACGTTTGTGTAAAAGAATTTTCTTTTTCATTTTTAATTTACATCTGTGATACATTTATGGTACATATGTATTTAAAAATTTTCTTACTTTTGCTTTTCAACGCCAATTTATAATATTTAATCCTGGAAAGATATAAAAAAATAAACCACTTACCGTAGGGAAGGAAGAAATGAAAGTACACATTTACACACAGAAAAGGAATTTTGCTAGCCGCAATAAAATAATCGTTGCTATTGCATGTTAAATATGTTAGCGATAAAATTTCGCTATTGTAACTACTTTTACAGATTATTCAATATGCAACAAATCTGGTTTGTTCAAAAAATCGACAAATTTTGAGATGAGAAAACAAGTGCTGTTACTGTTAAAATTCGCTGTTACAACAAAATAATTTATTTTTAATAAATTTATTTTACTATTGCAATGAATTGTCGCCACTAATACAAACTTTGATAATAAGATAAAAATAAATTTCTTATTATATATTAGCAATATAATTTGCAGATTTAACAAAACTAATTTTGGTAAATAAAATTATTATCTATAACAAATCTTTTTGCTGTTCAAATAATAATTAACTGTAAGAAATTTTGCTACGATAGCTTATATAAAATTTACTGCGGCAGCAAATACTTTTTTTCCATGTAATAACAAGTTTTTTCTTTTATTTTATATGTAATCTTTTTTTTCAATATTTTTTTTCTTATATTTTTTCTTATATAAAAAAAATATAAATAAATATATAAACAAACATAAGTAGGGGAAGGTGGGGTAAGACGGACCCCCTAAGCAAAAATGGCTATATTTTTTATATTAATGACAAAAAATAACTGAAATTTAGCATAAATATTTTTGAATAAGAATAGAAATTAATTTAACATTAATCATTTTATTATACACACAAATCTTTAAAATAATTATAATCTTTATAATTTTTAACGTTTATATTAAATATAACATTAAATATAACATTTTAAAATAAAGCATGTAAATAAAATAAATAATTATTATAAAATCTGTTTTTATTTGAAGACATTATTTTCAATAAATTTCAAGTTTTTTTTACTTTTAACAGTGCGTTTTTTATTTTTCATAGTTTTTTTCAGTAAAAAAAAAATGAGATGTAAAATATTTCTCAAATCAGAGCAAATATATAAGCAGAAAACTATAAGTAGAAAGTATAAGTAGAAAATATAAGTAGAACAAATATATAAATTGGTCCGTTTTACCCCATTTAAATTGGTCCATTTTACCCCACATGACAACATTAATATTATCTTATTTTTATTTACCTGTATCAAAATTATTTTTTAAATGTAACTGATAAAATATTACTTCTCAATAACCAGAAATATGGAACTTGTAGAAAAATTTAAAAATATTAAGTTTTGCAATCTTAGTCACTTAAAATGTAATACTAAGAAATTAGATCACGAGATCTATTTGCAAGAATTTGACGTTTCTTTATAAATAACTTACGATAGTCTTATGATATAATGACGTAATTTTTAAACAGTTAAAAAGCATCAAAAAGGAAATTAATTTTATGTTTATCCAGCAGATAGAGGTACTTACTAATAAGATCTAGCAAATGGACCATTTTACCCCGCGGTCCGTTTTACCCCACCTTCCCCTACATTATTTAGAATAAAAATGTATTGGATTATTTAGACAATTTGTATTAATTTTTATAATAAAATTGAAAACATTTTTTATATGCTTAGAGTCATCTTTGTTCAGTAATATTATATATGCACCGTTGTTTTCGACAATTTTTGGCCATCTTTAACAACTTGTGCATACATTATTAAATAAAGATAAATAAACATATAAAAATTGTTTTCAATTCTGTCATAAAAAAATTCTACAAACTCTGTTAATTATTCAATATATTTTGTTCTGATCTGTCAATCATGAAATACATTTAGGAAATATTCCAGGATTAAATATTCATCAACGCATCTAAGTCCTAGCCTATCCATTTCAAGATAATGAATCGAAGAAATAATGTACTTTACATAATTTTATTCAAAGTATTCTGGTGTATAATTATATTTTTAATATTATATGATTAATATTTAATATATATGCATTTAAATATATGGATTCAATTAGACCAGTGCTCGGAATTAGTCTGAACATTTCAGCCGATTTCCGTGGTATACGCCTCCTTTCCTCTCCTTACCGCGCGCGCCGCAGCCGCTAGGGCCAGCGCCGCCGAGCGTTAGGAGCGACACTATCTGATTATGAGTGGGTTCTTTTCCCTATTTATTAAAATTTAAAAAAATGTATTAAAATTTATTAAAAATAAATTTTTTATTTTTAAATTTATTAAGTGGAAATATTTTAATAGATTTTCACGTCACCCATGAGATACTAATGCTGACGCGTTTTTTTTTAAATGGTTTCCCCCGTAGACCTATTCCACTAAAGATAAAAATAAATTCTTAATTTAAAAAAAAATATATATGTAAAAGAGATTTTCTTAGCCTTTTATGAGAATGAACAATTGATGCAATAATGTAGATAAAAACCACTTTTTGAAAAACGTGTTAGTATTAGTACCTCATGGGTGACGTCAAAATCTATTGAAATATTTACACTTAATACATTTAAAAATAAAAAATTTATTTTTAATAAATTTTAATACATTTTTTTAAATTTTAATAAATAGGGAGAAGAACCCACTCATAATCAGATAGTGCTGCTCCTAACGCTCGGCGGCGCTGGCTCTAGCGGCTGCGGCGCGCGCGGTAAGGAGAGGAAAGGAGGCGTATACCACGGAAATCGGCTGAAATGTTCAGACTAATTCCGAGCACTGAATTAGACTGATGAAAGTTGTTTCAACTTCGGGCTCAATCAAAATCAAAATTAGAAACACTTTGCTTTTTTTTAATGTAAAACGCATTTTGCAGGTTACATATTTTTTAATAATTTTTATAATTATAATCTAATATAACATGTATCTTTTCTAGATATATATAATAATATTGGTAACACATAATTAAATTTAATATAAATTAACTAAAAAAATAAGTACTTCGTTCTTTTAAAAACAAATGCACGTACAACTCAAAATACTTTTAAAAAATACGAGAGAATAAAATTTTGATATAATTACTATAAGACAATAAAAATTATACGACCTGCAAAGTGTCTCGCGTCTATATATTTTCACACTATTATTCGATCCATTATCTTAATAATAAAAGACAAATTAAACTAACTCACCGATCGATGCGCAGCAGCGGAGTTGTCGTTCTGTTGATCTGCATAGTTAATCTGTAAAACACGAAATAAATCAAAATTATAACAGCGTTCACAATATGAAATATTTGTGAAATCATAAAAAATATTGAGTACATTGAACTTTTAATTCGTTTTCTAAGCAAATATGTAATAAAAAAATTATTAAAAAAGTTTAATTATTTAAATAAAAAGTAAAAAAATATGCGAATAAATTCTAATAATGATAAATATTAACTAATGTAAATATTTTGTCTTTGAAATATTTTAATGTACAATATTTTCAAGAAATAAATAAATTATTGTTTACCGTAAAGTTGCTCCGCCGGCGCCCGATGCTCCTCCTGAGCCTCCTCCTCCTCTCAGTGGTCCTTCGAAGCACTCACATTGAATCTCACGCGTTCGCGGCGCATGCATTGCTCGCATGCGTACCTGAATACAAAAATCGCGTGATACTTGAAACGGCACTCCCGACATCACAGGCGAATCGAATCGAATTGTCCAAGCTGTGACGTTACGCGCAAATTCCGTCCGCGTTTTAGACGACCACATTTACCAATTGGGGCACGATTCTCTCAAAACAGAAGGCAAAGATAAGCTCGAAGAAGATGAGGTGATTAGTCATCCAATCAACCGACTAGATACAAGACATCTGAAAAGCAATCGGTAGCGTTTGACTAACTCCGGTAGCCGTCCTCGACTACCTTCGACAGTCCGGCTATCTGTACAACTAGCGCGCTGCACGTAGAACCGAAGATTGCCCTGCCGTAGTGGAGATTTTTAGCGTTTTCGAATAAACGGGGTTTGAACGATCTAGGGTTGATCAATCACTATTTTACTATAAATGCAAGTCTTTCATTGGTGGAGAGGTTGCAATGACGTCATTAACCAATCTTGGGTCGTTCAAATCCTGTATAATCGAAAACGCTATTTATGATTGAAACCGATCTTTCCCTCCCCCGAGCCAAGCCTAAAGTCAAAAAAAATCGTGTCCCAATATTTGTCATACAGCAAAAATGCGTTCATCTATAGATTCGCTATAACTCTCGCCGAGAGTTTCAGGAGCAAGGATTCATTCGTATAACGTCGTGTCCAGTGATGCCAATTCGAGCTCGCTGGTACCATGGGTACCGTAATGGAGGGGATATCCACCGTGTGCTCGCCGAGCCACACGGACATGTGACGTCAACGATTTCGCTTGTGTGGGTATCCCCTCTACTACGGTACCCATGGTACCAGCAGAGAGAAGCCTGAGAGACGCCACGGCCAGGTTTTACGTGATCCGCGAAAGCGATACGCCACCTGTGGACCTAAAATGTGGACATTGGAACTACGTAGCCATGTGCACAATTTTTGGTTTCGTTCCGTGCTATGTCCACGAAGGATCGATAATACAGAGTAATGTGCACATTGATGTATATATAATGTATATAAAATAAATTTTTAGTCTAAACACATGCACATTCATTATTTATTTTTATGTTAAAGCTTTATTTGTAATAAATTGTAAATAAGAATAAAAGTATCACACGTTAAAGCAATCAGGCACAGATTTAATCAAATAATGCTTTTATTAATTAATTTTTTGTTAAGTATAATTAAAAATTATCTGATTTATGTCGTGTTTGATGTCATTTTAATCGCAAAATTCTTATTAATTCATAAAAATTATTTTCAAACCGATAAAATGCGAAATAAAGGTTTTACTTTTCACTTTATAAAATGTTTACATTCGTGACTTGAGGGATGGGGAAGTCCATTGTAAAAGAGTTCGGAACTCTTCTTTGATGATAGGTCATCTCGCTCGCTCTTCACTCGCGGTCTCACTCACGATTCTTCGGCCAGCTTAGACGATAGCAGGAGCGAGCGAGACGATGATGAGTGCGAGCGAGACAATAGCAGGAGCGAGCGAGACGATGATGGGAGCGAGCGAGAGGGAAATAGCAGCGTACAATGAATAGCCAGATCCTCGAGCTTCTTTGCACGCTACTATTTTTATCTCACTTGCTCTTATGATTGTTTCACTCACTCACTCTTATGCTCATCTCGCTCGCTGTCAAGCCCGTCGCTGGCAAGCGGCTGGTGAGAAGACAGTTCATGATAGATAGATAAATGTGATGATAGATAAATTTTTTTAAAGAATATATATTGTATGAGTTAATTATTTTAGAGTTATATATATATAAATTTTTGTTATAGATATTGTTACGTCCTGATAGATGTAGAATTTTTTCGTTGGGCTCGGCGATCGACGTAAACGGACCTGACCGCACGAGCCGAGCGGCACGTTTAGGACTTGCGACGGGTCAGCGACTGGAAGAGTCGTTTTTACTCCGTCAACAAGTCAACCGCTCGTGGTTCCCTTTTTGGGTCAAGGAATTGAATCCCTATTACCCGGGGCGGAACCTTTGTGCGCAATTTGAGAGGGAAGGTGTGAGGGGGGTGACGAACGAGGAGGGTGTGGTTAAATGAAAAAGAACAAAAGTTTAATTTATTGAAGACAACATTTTAATTTGATTGAATTTATAATTAGGATACAAAACTTAATTCTTAATTGCAGGTGCTAATAATTTTATTTGTGTATTCTTTACAAATGTGTGTGTGTGTGTGTGTGTGTGTGGATTATTTTTCCGGAGGGAGGACAGAAGAAATAATAAAATAAAGAGAAATGAACTGACTTACTCGTTGCAGAGTAGTTTCGGATCGCGTTGAATATGTTCGGTGGTTCTGAGCAGGCGCCCCGTTGAGGGAAGGTGTTGTATAGGCGTCGGACCCTTTTGTAAACGAGTGGGCACCCTACTGCGGGATGGTGTCGTCAGGGTGATGGGCCTTCTACTTGAGATGCACCACGAGATGGTCGCGACAAAGTATCAACTGATTTTACTCTTTGATTCGCGCCCCCGAACTACTCGAAAAACTGTTTCGAGAAACTGAGCTAAACGGAATAACTGCGCAAACTGCTTGAAAAACTGTGTGTGATTGGGTTTAATTGCGCTTGGAGCCACCAAAACACGGGTTTTTATACCCTTTCCTTGGGGTGGATCCATTTGGAAAATCTTAGGTTTTTGAAGCGGGGATCGAATAGGAATTAGCCTTGTGAGAAGATTTTTAATGTGGGGGAGGATGGCGTCATTTTTAACTAATAGGATTAGGTTTAGGTAATTAAGTTACTTGGAATGGGGGTAGGAAGAAAGGGGCCCTAACGAATAAGGAATAGCGTCGTTTCGGGTCCATATGCGATGGGGGTAGGTTTTTGAGGTGGCGTAACCCGGTTGGTGTTAATTAGTATAGGTGGGGTGCATCGCAGTGTCTTAAGATCTAGGTGGGCGTAGTCTTTAGACCGTACGACGGAATAAAGGGTGGTCTATAGAGGTGCTTGCCCCGATTCCCGGCTTTCGGATTGGAGGGTTGAGAATCGGTATATGAGTTCGCGAGGCCTTGGGTCACTGATCTAATAAATTTGACAGTTTACGACTGTCGCGTGGCCCTGGGGTCGCGTGGAGAGTGCGATTAATGCATCTCGGTTTCCCAGACCTACTGAACACGTGCACCGTATCAGGTGTCATGCCTTCTAGGCGTGCGACTGTGGTCATTACCCGATCGTCACTCGGTAAAATCCTATCTATTAGGGTTCCCGTAGGCAGAATCCAAGTATATGGCTAGCTAGTGCCAGTTTTTATTTCCTACTTTAAACATCTGGAGTCGACTAAAGACTCCGGTTACCGCAAGTTTTGACTTTTATGATTTTTCTGACGACGATAGGCACGCTGACCGACCAAGGTATTTTCAAATATCTATCCCCCTTGCTATTTTTCTCTGTGAGAAAGTTCGAGCTCATGGTGTCTCGTGAGAAAAACAGCTCTGGCGTTATAATATTCTTTAAAAGTTTTTTGTTGGTCCCGTGTTTACTAGGTCTGGTATTTAATAAAAGGAAAAGAATCGTGAAGTCTGATCAGGACGTAACACCCCCCACCTTAGACAAATGTTGGGGGTATGCAACATTTGCAATTAAATTAAAGATAGATTCTTTTCCCCTTTTTTTTTCGGTTAACATTCCCATTTAAGATGCCGAATCGTTCTTACACTGTTTGTTTGTTAAAGAGAAGGAAAGGAAAGGCGACCTCCAAAACCCCTTCCTTATTCCTTTCGTTCTTTTTTTTTTTTGCTGTCGCTTACATACTGGATATATATATATATATATTTTTCTTTCGACTTTATTTCTAATAATAAAAATCTACTATAAAGGATTTGGTGAAGCCTTCTTCCGTGGAATCCCTTTAAATGTTTGATAGAACATGGTAAAATGAGTATAGAAAAGAAAAGATGGAGTTTTATTTACGTGATAATCGTGTCCCAAAATGTCACGTACGAAGGCCCGCAGGTCAGTCCAACCACATGTTCCCTTTTATTGCTTTTCTGGATAGTCACTTATCTTTTCCATCCCTTGGCCCCAGCTCGGCTTTCATCTTCACACAGGAACTTCTCTGTACAGTCTTCTTATCTTCATTGTTATTAATAAAGTTTCCGCATCCTTCACATGGGTTGATCTCATGGATCAGGTAGGGTGATGTGGTAGGTGCGTACTCAGGTTTGTCCTTAGTCACCGGATTATGACAACACTGGTGACGGGAATTGTGGTAGTCTACCACAATTAACGTATTTTCCCAATCAGGGCAGTCGTACATTAAGTTCCGTGAGCAGCGAGCAGACTCCAGGGTGATCTTTCAGTGTAGCGTCAAATGGATTAGTGGCACATTACTCCTCGATGTATGTATAGATATTTCTTCTTCTTTCTCTCTCTTTTTTGTATTTGTAAAAGTTGGTACTCTGACATTCTATACTGTGACTGATCATCAAGTAATTCTCCCTATAGCAAATTGTTAATGAAAAGGATTCCACTTTATCTAAGATTTACTTATGAGAGGATTACGGATATATGAAAATCCCTTAAGTATACGATATTATTTATTTGTGTATGTATTAAGTAGAATATTTACTAGAAGTTAAGCCTACGTCTAAGTTAATTATTTTGCTTATTTACTTAGATATATATATATATATGCTTTTAGAAGTAGGTATCTATATATATGTATATATATATGTTTGATTATTTATTGAGGTAGATAGTAAAACCTTCTTTTTTTTCTTTCTTTTTTTTTTGTACTATATATACACTCACCCGAAAAAAAAGCGGTACACTGAAAATGTGGGAAAAATTCATCAAATTTCAACTGACGATAACTTCGTAAATAATAAAGATAGAAAGTTCTATAAAATATGGAAATGAAGCTAAAAATCTCTACTTTAAGAATCAATTTATTTCAATGTTGCAAAATAAATTTATTGAAAATGGCGGATGACAAAGCGCGAGCATGCAAAATTGAAAAATAATGGTTCGAGTTTGCGACGGTGCACGGTATAAACAAAAAATTGTAGCTTATTGGGATCAAAAGCGTACGAAAGTACAGAGTCTCCTCTTTAAAATGCTTTTTTATGCATCTCGATACGATGATTTTTCGCTGAGAGATTCGCATTTGAAGAAAAAGGCAGATTCTTACTTCAAATGCGAATCTCTCAGCGAAAAATCATCGTATCGAGATGCATAAAAAAGCATTTTAAAGAGGAGACTCTGTACTTTCGTACGCTTTTGATCCCAATAAGCTACAATTTTTTGTTTATACCGTGCACCGTCGCAAACTCGAACCATTATTTTTCAATTTCGCATGCTTTTGCTTTGTCATCCGCCATTTTGGAGAAAGTTATCACACATTATTGCGTTATAAATTTTCGAACACTAGACATCCAAACTTTTAAAATGGTTTTTAAAAAATCCTGCTAGCTGTATTACGTGCCGAGATATTCAATTTTGAACCAGACCGAATTGCAAGAATAAGAATTCTGTGGTTATCAGCTCCGCGGTATTTTAAAACTCCAAACTCTCCTTACGGTTATAAGTGTCAATTCTGCTCTTGGCGTTACCCAGGATCAACGGCGTGGACGTGGCAGAAATCTAATCCCGTGTGCACATGTAGGCACGTGTGTATGTGTGTGTGTGTGTGTGTGTGCGTGCGTGTGTCCGTGCGTCCGTGTGTGTGTATGTGTGTGTGCGTGCGCGTGCGTGCGTGCGTGCGTGCGCGTGCATGCGTGTGTGTGCGCGTGCACCACTGGGATAAGGACCTCATGGCTCGTTAGATCCACGATATTTTACGACTCCAAACCCTCCCGGTGGTGCGTGTACAATTGTGTGTGCGCGCGCGTATATTAATAATGGGTATGATCTCCTCGTGCGCGTATTACCTCATTCATGCGACGAGGCATACTTCTTGTTCTAATTTCAGTCTGCGTAATGTCATTCCACTCTATTTCAAGAACTCTTCGAAGTTCTGGCAATGACTGAGGAGCAGGTATATGATTTCGTACTTTTCTGTTAATATTGTCCCATAGGTGTTCAATGGGATTTAAATCTGGACTCATTGCTGGCCATTCGAGTCGATTTATGCCAACTTCATCGCAGAAATCAAGCACTTTTCTCGCAACGTGCGGTCGAGCATTGTCTTGCATAAACAAAAAGTCCTCTCCGATGAAGTGCGCATACGGAACAACGTACGGTATGAGTACGTCTTCCACGTATACATCTGCGTTCATGTTTGCGTCAAAAAAGTGGAGATCTGTGTGAGCATTCGCAGAAATTCCTGCCCAAACCATTACAGAGCCACCATTGTAGCTAGGCCTCTCACTTACAGTACAGTCTGCAAATCGTTCTCCAACGCGACGGTATACTCGTTCTCGTCCGTCTGAAGAATACAGACAAAAACGAGATTCGTCGCTAAAAAGAACGGTACTCCATTCTGCATATGTCCAGCCTGCATGCTCGACAGCAAAATTGAGTCGAGTTACGCGATGGCGACGCATAAGCGAAGGTACATTTGCTGGCCTGCGCGGAAAAAGACCGTGTTCCGCTAATCTGTTTCGAATAGTGTCAACGGATACATTACATTCGCGGACATCTCTTAAATTGTTTCGAATTTGAACAGCCGTTCGATGTCTGTCTCTTAATGAATTTAAAACAATAAATCGGTCATCGTTTTCATTCGTACAACGAGGACGTCCCGAACCAGGTCTTCTTTGGACAGAATTAGTCTCCAAGTACCTAGCATAAGCACGTTGCACGGTTGACACTGATAAATCAAGTGCCTCAGCAACGTACCTTCGACTTCTCCCATCTTCAATTAACGCTACAACTTGAGCAGCTTTTTCAGGACTTATCGTCGCCATAATTGACCAATAATTTCAATGCGAAAAGATTAATTATTGTTTACTTTGACGAAGTCGTACGAATAAGTAACGCGTCTCGAAAGAAAAAGATCAAGAGAAATCAAGCACTCTTCTCGCAATGTGCGGCCGAGCATAAACAAAAAGTCAGGGCGGAGAAATCACAAAAGATCTGCAGACATCTCCTTCGGATGCAAAACAATTGATTGAAAAATAATGGTTCGAGTTTGCGACGGTGCACGGTATAAACAAAAAATTGTAGCTTATTGGGATCAAAAGCGTACGAAAGTACAGAGTCTCCTCTTTAAAATGCTTTTTTATGCATCTCGATACGATGATTTTTCGCTGAGAGATTCGCATTTGAAGTAAGAATCTGCCTTTTTCTTCAAATGCGAATCTCTCGGCGAAAAATCATCGTATCGAGATGCATAACAAAGCATTTTAAAGAGGAGACTCTGTACTTTCGTACGCTTTTGATCCCAATAAGCTACAATTTTTTGTTTATACCGTGCACCGTCGCAAACTCGAACCATTATTTTTCAATTTTGCATGCTCGCGCTTTGTCATCCGCCATTTTCAATAAATTTATTTTGCAACATTGAAATAAATTGATTCTTAAAGTAGAGATTTTTAGCTTCATTTCCATATTTTATAGAACTTTCTATCTTTATTATTTACGAAGTTATCGTCAGTTGAAATTTGATGAATTTTTCCCACATTTTCAGTGTACCGCTTTTTTTTCGAGTGAGTGTATGTTTGATATATAGAGATATATGTATATATAGATATTTCTTAATATTATTTTAAACGTGTATATATGTGTATATATATATATATATATATGTATGTATGTGTGTGTATAATATTATGGTTATTACTTATACTATTGAATATATATGTATATATATTTATGTATTTTCCTTTTTTATAGACGATAATTTAAAGATAATTTTTTATAAAAGATAGTTATATAAATTTTTTTTCCCTTTTTTTTTTTTTAAAAAAACTTTTCTTTTGCCTAATAACAAACATAATATATATATATACATATGTATATTTTTTTGTTATTTTTATTAGTTATTATTTGTGATTTTAGCACTAATTATGTGTATATTCTTATGCGTTTTAACTCAACGCGGATGGTACGGTGTGTGTGGCTATATTCGCTATTTCTTGCGCAACTCCTAATTCTATTAATAAGTCTCTGAGGTTGTGGTAAACGTTGTTAGTTTCATTCTTGATATCTAATTTGATGAGTGCACCTTCGTCCCGAATTGGTTTGATTATCTGCATAATTCCGGTTTGCTGTTCTGCGATGCTTCGAGTGACATTTATGGCCCTACGAGACCATGTGGGTCCTGTAGTGGCGGGGGCTGTGTAGGCTAAGCTACATGGCACAGCTTGCCAGTAATGTTCTCTGAACCTCTCCTCGAGATGGTAGAGTTCAGCTGTTGCATGGCGAATATACACGCCCCAGTCTCGGAGGCCTATCTGCACTGTCTCATCTCCGTTCATCTTCGTAACGATGCCGCGTTGCCATCCTCCTTTTGTTTCAAGAGCAACAATGTCACCTAGTTTTGTATTCGAGTGGAAAAATCGGCGTTTGTTCATCCGCTGGTTGAAGTCCTCCATCATTTTTTGGAAGGATTCTTTACTATTTTCCAAGTGAATCCAAATTAGCATAGGCGAAAACACCCTTACTATTTTAACAGCAAACGGCGAGCGGCTCAGTTTTTGAGTATCGAGGTGTTCGATCTCCATGTTTCTATAAACAAAAAGGTGGTGTTGGGGTTAGGTGCGAATTTCGAGTCGCAACTGCGAGACCTCATGATAAGGAGCGAAACAGATTAAAATAGATAAAACAATAAAATGCGTAAAATCAAAGTTGGCGCTTGTGTAAAGTTGATAGGAAAACTGTTGTTTATGTATTTCTCTTCTTTTCTTCCTGTCTTTCTTTCCGTCTCCCCCCTCTTTTTTTTTTTTATTATTTTTTTTTTCTTTAAGGGAAAGAGAAATCAAGCGGTCAATCCTTCAGTGCGAATGTATAAGTGGATGCGTCCTTTGCAGGTAGTAGGGGGTAGGTTCCCCTCTGTGAAGAGTCTTCTATCGGGTTTCGTTCTGCGGGTGGTTGTGTAGCTTCTCGGTTTTCATCGCGTGGTTTTTTCAGTTTTAAGTGTAATAGGAGCTGAGTTAACGAGTCCCAGATGGCTCCAAGCAAATATATGGACCATCCGTATACTGTGTGTAGAGCATAGCCATGCACAATGGTATCCAGTATTAGTTTTACTGCTCTTACTGCCAAGTAAATTCCTAAAAATCCAGCGCTTATATTGCCGAAAATTAGGAATCGATTCCAAAATTTCTGCCATGCCGAGATAGCTATTTTTTCAACTGATGCCTCATCTAGGAAGTTTGCAAAAGATCCTCCATCGTGCATAATCGTAGAGTGGCCCATCATTCCTCTGGCCAAGGTGTTTAACATTGCGGGTCTCTCAGCAGGAAACATAATATGATCCCTGAGATCGCTTAAATCTCTTTCAGTATATATGCCGCTGGTAGCAAGTGATCCGGGGCTAATGTATTTCCAGCTCGGTGTTGTCATCGGTTTCATGGTCATCGGCGGTACTGTATGTATTGGTTTAGGAGTGAGTCTATACCATGCATCTCCCAGAAGATACATGGGTGGTGCGAATAAATTGCACGTAATCTGCGTTCCTTGTCGTAACAGTATATGGGTTTGCGGTGTTAAAAATTGTGTTCTGTTTTCTCGCGTCACAGGCAATTGATCATAGCATTCTTCGGTGTGTGCTACTCTTACTTCGACAGGCACACATTTTACTATGTGTATTACTTCGCCAGCTAGTAAGGCCATGTATCCTGGTCCCTTCATGAAGTGATAAGCGAAGACATCCGGCGATTGGGTGGCTATGGCTAATGAATTGTGTAATATTTTTTGTTCGAGCTGACATTGTTGCAGTAAAATATTCTTGTATAGTTCACTAAATTGAGTCCGCACATGTTTCTCTACATATACAAATTTAGAGTTCATATAGGTGAAGATGTCCAAATTAGCTATGCGTGATTCTTTTTTAAAAATTGCTACGCCTGGTGAAGTTTCGAAAATTACTAATTTTGGATGTTCCGTGTGGAAAAGAGTGTATCCACAAGTCGAATAGGAGTCTCTGCTTGCCAATGCAAAAACTGTGTCTTCTGTAGTCATGGAATAAACAATTTGCTGTTGTTTGTTGACGACGTCTATTATTCTGTGTGCATATCCTTCATATAATACTCCATAAGTGCCGAACCTGCAGGTATCCGTGGGCATGGATGCCCAGTAGGTATCCCCACCCTCGATGTCAGTGCAATGTGTTGCGCTCAACGCGCAGGTCACTCCAGACCTCAGTTGGACTCGGTTCGTGTTTATCTTCACGTCAGCTATATAATCCTGTAGTGTAATTTTTATGGTTGCGAGTACCACGGCTTTTTCCCATGTGCCAAATGGATCGCTATACGTTGTTCCGGAACAGGTGCCATCATTGTTCACGTGTCCGGCCAGTGTTACCGGTCGTGTTGCAGTTTGATTGGATTTCAATCCTGTTATTCGAGTATTCCCGATTTCGTAAGTACCATACATATGCATTCGTTGGCAGGCGTCTCTTGATACCTCTTCTATATACGCGTGCTTTCCGTTGTACACGTCCATGGAGTGAGAGAACATTCCGCATCTCCTGATTAATCTGTCTATTTCTATTTTGCATTGTATAACTCTCGCGGAGGTAAATTCGTTAATTTGTAGCAATTGTATATAAATCTTTTGAGCTGCTACTTCTGGCTGTGGTATATCACATTCCTCTATCCCCAGTAATGATAGAGTCGTAATGTTCGTCGATGCAGATCCGCAGTCATATCCTATTATGCCTTTAGTGCCGCGTAATCAAAAATTTAGCACGGCGATTATTAAAAATCCTCGGAGATCCATCTGAAATTTAGCACGTCTAAGGTATATTAATATAGCGCACCTTTAATTGTCAAGCTTGTTGTTATTACTTATTTCCTTATTTGCTAATCAATTTATCATTTATTTATTTATAAAATTTTTTTTTTGTAAAATATATTTATATATATATTTTTTTTTTTTTTATAGTTACTTATTTTAATTAACAATAATAAAATTACTTAATTATTAGGAGTTGGTTTGATGTGTGAGATTCGTAGGCGATTAGGGTGTACAACGCGACTGTTCTTTTTTATTTTAATTCTTACGTTATTTCTATTCAATATTTCTAAGACCTCATGGGGTCCTGTGTATTGATCTCCAAATTTACCAGGTTTAGGGCCTTTTAATAAAAAGACTTGATCACCAAGTTTGAATGTTTGTGGGTTTATCTTTTTATCATAGTGTCTTTTCGATTTAATTTTTGCTTCGACAACGTTTTCTCGGGCATTTTTCTGAATTGCGTGGAGTTGACTAACTAAATTTACAAGATATTCGTTGTAAGTTGCTAATTTATCGCCAGATGCTAAAGGTTCATTTGACGGAATTCGTGCTATTTTGCCGAAGATTAATTCGTAAGGCGTGTGTTTAGTTGCTTCATGTACACTAGTGTTATAATTATACATCGCGAGACTTATCCATCTATCCCACTGTTTTTGTTCTCTTGCATATTGCTTTAAATATTCTCCTAATGCGTGATGTGATCTTTCTAATGAGCCGTTTGATTGAGGATGGAATGCGGTTGTACGGAATTTACGAATTTTAAATATTTTAGCTACCTTTTTCATTAAGTCACTGATAAAATTTCTACCCTGGTCTGTTAAAATTGCTTTCGGAGAACCGAATACACAAATAAATCGATCGACGAAAGCTTCGGCTACCGTTTCGGCAGTTTGGTCGGATAACGGTATTCCCATGCTAAATTTAGTGAGTTGGTCTTGTAGAGTTAAGATATATTCATTGCCACGTTCGGTTTTAGGCAAAGGTCCTACGATATCCATGGCGACCTTATCGAAAGATGATCCGGGTGTATCGGTAATTATCATAGGTTGTTTGGTTTTTACGCGAACTAGTTTCTTTAATTGGCAATGTAAACATTGTTGGATAAAACGCTGTACATCTATTTTTAAATTTTCCCAGTAATAATTATGTTTGATTCTATTATACGTTTTAGTTACTCCGCGATGTCCCCCAGTGGGTAAACAGTGCGTTTCTCCTATTATTATTGGTCGTAGATCTCTAGGTGGATATTTAACTAATCCATTGCAAATAATTAATTTAATTGGTGCGTCAAGGAATATTAATTGTAGCCGATTTTTGACATTGTTCCACGGTACATTGTTAATAAAATCCGTTTTAGCAATACTAAGTGTTTCAATTTTTAAATTTTCAACAGTTTCTTTTAAGTTATTTAAAGCGGTTATGATTCGAGATAAAGTTAATGTTGGGCCTTCTCGTTGTTCTTCGCTTATCGGCAATATTATATGATAATAATTTTTTATTTTAATGGTTTTAGGTTGATTTAACATAAGATTATTTAAATTTGGAAGTTTGTTTCGTTCGAATAACTTTTGCGAACCGGAATCTAAAGGTTTACCATTTGTATCAACAAAATATGCTATGTTGTCTTTACGTAAGAATAATAGATCGCGAGATTCAATTATATTATTTTTTATTATTTGCTGATTATTAATAGTGGGTTTACTATAATTTTTGATATTGATCTCTTGGTTATTGTCTATATTTTCTTGTTCCTCGTCTTCATCACTGTTTTCTTTATCAGGCGGATCATTTCTATCGTCTAACATTATAATGTTATCGTCTATTTGCTCTTTTATTAAATTATCTTGATCGGTAATTCGACGTCGTGCTGTCCGACTTCTTGTTAGTATTTTGTCATGTGTAGGTGGACTGTGAATTAATGCTCTCTCTATTATTTGTTGATTTGGTTCATCTAATTCTTCTTGGGTAAATGGTATCGAGTCTGTATTATTTTTAATTGCATTTTCGTTTTCTTCGGTGTCGGAAAAATGTAATTCGTAATTTTCTTCCTCGCTATCAGAAAGATGCGATTTGTAATTATCATTTTCTTCAGTGTCAGAGAGGCGTAGTTCGTAATTATCATCTTCCTCTGAAGAATCGGAGAGATACAATTTATAATTATCTTCTTCTTCGTCAAATTCTCTTTGCGTTTTTAAGGTTGTTTTAGCATCTTTAGAGATTTTTTGTTTCTGTCTGCCCTTTCTAACTGGTTTACAATCGACTTCTTCAAGGTTTATAGGATTTCGTGATAATGCATCTGCGTTTACATTCATTTTACCTGCTTTATATTCCACTTCATAATCGTATTCCGCTAATTTTAGTCTCCATCGTAATATTCTCATGTTCGCATCTTGAGCATTCTTAAACCACATTAAAGGCTTGTGATCGGTTACCAGTGTGAATTTTCGTCCGTATAAGTATGGTCGAAAATGTTTAACGCAATAAACTATTGCTAATGCTTCCTTTTCGTATGTATCGTATTTCAGTTCGTTATCTGTTAAAGTACGAGATGCATAGGCCACTGGACGATCCTTATTTATTTCTCCTTGCGATAATATTCCTCCTACTGCTATCCCAGAAGCATCCGTTGTTAAAATAAATGGTTTTGAAAAATCAGGATATTGCAATACGGGCTCTTTACATAATAATTGTTTCAATATTTCGAAAGATTCTTCTTGAGTAATCGTCCATTCAAATCGTGTATCGTTTTTTAACAAATTAGTTAATGGTTTTGCCAGTTTTGAAAAATTCGGTATAAATCGTCTATAATATCCAGCGAGTCCTAAAAATTGTTTAATGTTTTTTGGTGTTTTGGGCCTAGGAAATAATTTTACTGCTTCTAACTTCTTAGGATCAGGTTTAACTCCATTTTTACTAATTATATGCCCTAGATAAGTTACTTCTGTTTTTAAGAATTCACATTTGTCCGGTTGTAATTTTAAATTGGCCTTTCGAAGCCTTTCAATTAATAAATTGTATTTCCTTTCGTGTTCTTCCAATGAGGCGGCGTAAATAACGATGTCGTCCATATAAACAAATAATTCCTGGCCTTGTAGTCCTGATAATACTAGATCCATTAAACGTTGAAAAGTAGCAGGTGCATTTTTTAATCCAAAAGGCATTCTATCGAATTCATAATGTCCAAAAGGAGTGGTGAAAGCAGTTTTATGGCCATCTGCAGGATCCATTTTTATTTGATGAAATCCGGAAGCTAAATCACATACGGAGAAGTATTGCGCTCCTCCTAATTGATCAAGAATATCGACAATATTCGGTAATGGATAAGCATCTCCGATTGTTTTATCGTTTAAAGCTCGAAAATCTAAGACCATTCTCCAGCGTTTATTTCCTTTCGAGTCTTCCTTTTTGGGTACTATCCATATGGGTGTATTATACGGTGATTGCGAAGGTTTAACTATACCTCCTGTCAGCAGTTCTTCTACTTGTTTATTTATCTCTTCCTTATGAGATTGCGGAAATCTATATTGCCTCGTGTTTATCGGTCGATCATCCGTTGTTGAAATTTGATGTTGTAATATTTGAGTGGCAGTTAAATTTTCTCCAGGTATGTGAAATCGGTCTTGACTCTGTGTAATAAGCCTTATTATGCCTTCTTTTTCTCGTGCGTTTAAGTGTTTCAAACGTAGTAGGTCGATGATTTCTGTAAGACGATCCTTTCCAGATTTTTCTGCTACTACTAGACACTTGCTACGGACTGGAGTGTTAACAGCGTCTTGACTCAGATTTTCACGCGGAGTTAACTTCTCCATGCAATCTTTTACTAATTTTTTCACATTTTCATGTTTATGTTTAGATTTCCCCTTTCGCATAAATTTATCTATCATTTCCTGAGTCTTAATTTTTGATAACGCCAAAATTTTCGAAGATGGTTTATTTTTACTCTTAATACTGTCATTAATCGCCATTTTTTTATTAAAATGTTGGATTTTATCCAGTAGCTCTTCAATTGTTACATATATATCCTGATTTTCTTTTCCATTAATTTTCGAGAGTGATCCAACCTTTGGAAATTTTATATTTTTTAGGGAGGATAGAAAACTTCTCCCTTTTATATTTTTAAAAGAAGATTGTGTCGAATTGCGTAGCGAGGTTTGGTAACTTCCCTCCTCGCAACCGACGGGGTCTGGAGAGGTTTGGTAACTTCCCCCTCCGGGAATGATTTGATGATTCGGAAAAGTACAGAAACTTTTCCCTTCAAAGGATGTAGAGTCACTCATTTCTTTTAACGAGGTTTGACGGCTTTCCTCCCCGTTTTTAGAATTGTTCAATAATTTTGGAGGGACTTGACAACTTCCCTCTCTACTTTCAGGATCATTCTTATTTTCAACGTTATTTTTAATTTTATCTTTATCTTCAATTTTATCTTTATTTTTAATTTCCCTTTTAATTTTATTATTTGACACTTTTTGTTCACTTTGATCTTAGCTTTATTTTTATTACCATCTTCGAATTTTTCATTATTATTAATAATGTTAACGTTATTAATGTTTCTATCGTCGAATTCATCGTTGTTAAATTCATTTTGCATCTTAAGAGTTTCGTCGCTTTCAGGTTGTATTGTTGTCTCTCGCGTTTTCCTTAAACTATCCTGGTTAAGATCAATTTTATGGTCGTCGAGCAGTTCACTCAGGGGCCTGAGTCGAAGGGTAGGTACTCGAATTTCAACCTCTTCGTCCAAAGTGCTTATGACATTCAAGTAAGCTTTTCCCGACACGTTTTCCACGATAGTATCTCCCAAATATATTCCGTGCGCTAATTTGATTTTTGGTAAATAACCTATTTTTATTTCTGGATTTTCTATTCTTACGTAAAACAAGGATTCTGATCTGGGTGATGCTACGATAGTTTCCGGAGAAGAAAATGTCACGCAATTTCCAAAAACATTTAGGCGTTCGTGTGCGTAATCGATAGTTGAAGCTGTTTGTTTAAAGAAATCGTTTCCTAATATTCCTGATTGCGTAATCGGAAAGTCATCGGCTACTATGTGGAATTTTACTGACTCGCCAAAAAGAGTAAAAGCGATTTCTCCGAGTGTATAAACGGGGTAATTGTTTATACCATTTAACTGTAAAACGTTATTATAATTAATATTTAAATTTTGGGGCACAAAATTTTCCTTAATTATGTTAGGACCGGAACCGGTGTCTAGCATAAAGGTTATGGGCGAAATCATTTCGTTAATTTTTATTTTGACAGTAGGCACGCGACTCTGTTTGTTAAGATTTACAGTTACGGGCCGAATTTCCGAAGGGTCATTTTTTACGCATTTTTCTGTGAGGTCGACGGGCGTGAAGTCTGGTCGGACCCCTGCGGTACGCCCGATTTCGAGGGGCCGTTCCCGTTTCCCGTGTTTCCTTCTCTTTTACGATTATTGCTTGCAATGCGTAATTGACAATTTTCAATTAGGTGCCCGTTTTCTTTACAATAACGACAAAACGTTCCGTCAGCAGAATTTGCCCGTTGATTAGAATTTGAACGGCAGTTTTTAGCTGTATGGCCCAAGTTATTACAAATTTGGCAGATGATTCTGTTTTGATTATTAAGATTTGTTTGCTCGTTTTGTTTTTTCCAACAATTATTGGCAGAATGGCCCGGTCGGTCGCACCACTGGCAAATTATGGAGATCTTATTGTTAAAATTACTTATTTGGTTATTAGAATTATTTAGGCGGCAATTTTTTGCATTATGACCCGGTTTAAAACATAATTGACATTTTATGGTATTTTCCTGCACCATATTTATTGATCGTTGAGCTTGAGGATCACGTAATCGACACTTTTCTGCACTATGTCCGCGTTTTTTACAAATCTGGCAAATTAGGATTTCAGTGCCTAAATTATTTTGTTTAAAAGAGTCTGCCATTTGCATAAGTTTCCTACAATTAGCTGCTGAGTGGCCAATTTTAAAGCAAATTTGACAAATTCTGGAACGATTTTCCTGTACATTATTTCGGTCGGAGTTAGCAGGTCCATGTCGTAAATCTGTAATAGCACGAAGCTCTCTTTCTATGCGTAGGGCATCTGTTACAGTCGCCTGTACGTCTAAGTTTCGAGCGATCCTCTGCTCGATTTCGGGTTTTAGGCCTCGGATGAAACATTTACACATGTCTTTTTCTAAAGATGCTCGCACGTCGTGATCTGTTAACGCGTGTTCTGAACTACGATAGGCTTCTCGTATCTGTTTTCCTAAGAGTTTTACACGATTAGCATAAGTGACGACATCCTCGTCATTCTTTTGATATACGTTTCCTAATTCTCCCTGTAACTGATACACATTTTTAGATCCGCCGTAAATTTGTTTTAGATATTTAGTTAACTGAGCTACTGTTTCGAAATCTTGATCTCTAATTGTTCGTCGCGCCTCGCCTACTATTCGCGTTCGTAAAATTTTAGTAAATTGAGGCTCTGCTTCATGGGGCAACATAGACCTTGCCTCTTCGCATCCTTCGATAAAATAATTTAATGGGATATTTTTTCCGTCGAAAAATGGAACGGCTTCGACCGCGTATTTTAGGGTAGCAAACGGATTACCTTGCGCCATATTTTTCACCCTTTTACTGTCACTTGGACTTAGTTTAAAATTTAAGTGTTCGTTCTCACCACACGGTCTAATAGTCTCGTCACCAGAATCGTCGGAATCGTACTCGGGAGCACTAGGTTCCACTAAAAACGCTTCAATTTCAGGTTCGTTAGCGTTGAATTTAATTTGTTTAGGGACGCGAGCGGAGGAGGCTGCTGGAGTGGATGTGTAAGGTGTATCTAATGTGTCTGATTTAGTTTTCTTTTTGCTTTTTATTGCGGCATTAAATTGTTCTTCTATTTTATCTTTATCGGAGTTAGACCTCGTTGTCATTCCTACCTCTCAAAAATTGCACTTTTCATCCCGGACGAGCCCCCAATTTTTATTCTTTCTATCAAGTCTGTTACGTCCTGATAGATGTAGAATTTTTTCGTTGGGCTCGGCGATCGACGTAAACGGACCTGACCGCACGAGCCGAGCGGCACGTTTAGGACTTGCGACGGGTCAGCGACTGGAAGAGTCGTTTTTACTCCGTCAACAAGTCAACCGCTCGTGGTTCCCTTTTTGGGTCAAGGAATTGAATCCCTATTACCCGGGGCGGAACCTTTGTGCGCAATTTGAGAGGGAAGGTGTGAGGGGGGTGACGAACGAGGAGGGTGTGGTTAAATGAAAAAGAACAAAAGTTTAATTTATTGAAGACAACATTTTAATTTGATTGAATTTATAATTAGGATACAAAACTTAATTCTTAATTGCAGGTGCTAATAATTTTATTTGTGTATTCTTTACAAATGTGTGTGTGTGTGTGTGTGTGTGTGGATTATTTTTCCGGAGGGAGGACAGAAGAAATAATAAAATAAAGAGAAATGAACTGACTTACTCGTTGCAGAGTAGTTTCGGATCGCGTTGAATATGTTCGGTGGTTCTGAGCAGGCGCCCCGTTGAGGGAAGGTGTTGTATAGGCGTCGGACCCTTTTGTAAACGAGTGGGCACCCTACTGCGGGATGGTGTCGTCAGGGTGATGGGCCTTCTACTTGAGATGCACCACGAGATGGTCGCGACAAAGTATCAACTGATTTTACTCTTTGATTCGCGCCCCCGAACTACTCGAAAAACTGTTTCGAGAAACTGAGCTAAACGGAATAACTGCGCAAACTGCTTGAAAAACTGTGTGTGATTGGGTTTAATTGCGCTTGGAGCCACCAAAACACGGGTTTTTATACCCTTTCCTTGGGGTGGATCCATTTGGAAAATCTTAGGTTTTTGAAGCGGGGATCGAATAGGAATTAGCCTTGTGAGAAGATTTTTAATGTGGGGGAGGATGGCGTCATTTTTAACTAATAGGATTAGGTTTAGGTAATTAAGTTACTTGGAATGGGGGTAGGAAGAAAGGGGCCCTAACGAATAAGGAATAGCGTCGTTTCGGGTCCATATGCGATGGGGGTAGGTTTTTGAGGTGGCGTAACCCGGTTGGTGTTAATTAGTATAGGTGGGGTGCATCGCAGTGTCTTAAGATCTAGGTGGGCGTAGTCTTTAGACCGTACGACGGAATAAAGGGTGGTCTATAGAGGTGCTTGCCCCGATTCCCGGCTTTCGGATTGGAGGGTTGAGAATCGGTATATGAGTTCGCGAGGCCTTGGGTCACTGATCTAATAAATTTGACAGTTTACGACTGTCGCGTGGCCCTGGGGTCGCGTGGAGAGTGCGATTAATGCATCTCGGTTTCCCAGACCTACTGAACACGTGCACCGTATCAGGTGTCATGCCTTCTAGGCGTGCGACTGTGGTCATTACCCGATCGTCACTCGGTAAAATCCTATCTATTAGGGTTCCCGTAGGCAGAATCCAAGTATATGGCTAGCTAGTGCCAGTTTTTATTTCCTACTTTAAACATCTGGAGTCGACTAAAGACTCCGGTTACCGCAAGTTTTGACTTTTATGATTTTTCTGACGACGATAGGCACGCTGACCGACCAAGGTATTTTCAAATATCTATCCCCCTTGCTATTTTTCTCTGTGAGAAAGTTCGAGCTCATGGTGTCTCGTGAGAAAAACAGCTCTGGCGTTATAATATTCTTTAAAAGTTTTTTGTTGGTCCCGTGTTTACTAGGTCTGGTATTTAATAAAAGGAAAAGAATCGTGAAGTCTGATCAGGACGTAACAATATTTTTTTTATTTGTTTATGTAATTCTTCGATAATTAATCAAAGGAGTTTGAAATTAAATATTAGGAGTTTTAACTTTATTAATATTAATTATAATGTTTTATTTTTTACCACACACACACACACACATGTGAATAAAATCTTTGATAAATATTATAAGATTGCACTCTTTAAATAAAATATTTTTTAAATTTTTATTAATTATTTTATTTTACTAACATTATTAGGATCGCAATCCATTCCATAATATCCATTTTCTTACATATTTTTAAGACAAGTTTTTTTAAGACAAGTATTTTTAAGACAGTCTTATCTTTAATACATTTTATTTACTCATCTATATCTCTTACTATATCTCATCATTTTTCATTATCAAATACTGACATAATAATATTTATTGTTTACATTAATTTTTTATCACCAATACATTTAGATAACAATTTTACTAATAATAGTTAATATCGAAGAATATATTTTAAAAACAATGTGGAAATAATAATTTTCTATTAGCTCTTATTTAATTTATTGAATGTCTGTCTTAACACAATTTTTTATTATTATTATTATTACCATATAATTTAAAAAGACTAAGTAATTTTTTAATATAAATTTATGAATTTATTATAAAACATATCCACAGTAATAATTTCGTTTCAAAATAATTAAAGTCCAAAAAACATTAACGTATTAAACTATTCAAATACCTCAATAAATATTCATCTTATACCTTCAAAAAATAGTTATTTCATATTCCACCATAACAATTAATGCTAATCTTCTAAAATATATTCAAAATTAAAAGCTGAAACAAATTCTGCCAAATAAATTCTAATTTAAAACATCAAAAATATGTACTATTAATAATATCAATACTATATATAAATACTAAATATCTATCAGAAAGAAAGAAAAGGAATCAAAATAAGGATATATTGGATACAGATCAGAGGTTCCGAAATAATAATACAAATACCCAGCTTGGCAAAAAAATGATTTTTAAAGAAATTGCGCTACTTAGAATATAATCAGAAGAAATAAAAAACTTAATAAATTTTTTTGCGAAGCCGGGCATTAGTCTCATGTAAAGTTTGTGGACAAAATGTTTATTTAGTTTACTGTAACATTAACATGTTTTCATTTATGCTGTAATATGAAAATTTATATTATTTGGAAAGAACATTTTTTTTAAACAAGAAGGCCATTGTTTTACATGTATGTACACATATTTATTTATATTGAGCAGAATTAAACTTTTGAACGTAGAACTTATTTTCAAAAAATGTTTGAAAGGATAAAAATGATGTTTTAATATAAAAAAGAAATTTTATTTATTTTTACTTATATTGCCGTTAATGAGCATGACGTAAAGACCGCAATCACAGTTGAAATAATTGCATAAATCGTAGACTAACAGGTCTTATCACGGGGAAATCTACGATGTAGGTTTCCTTCTTTTAACTGAAAGTATCAGTTATATTTTTGACGTCTTTTCTTCTATATTTATGTCTCAGGACGTCTGTTTTATTGCGAGTGATTTATAAAAATCACAATCTTACTTGATTAGATTTTGGTATTCTGTGTATATCTGTGTGTATGATACGCATGTGTACCATATTTTTTAATTGTAGAATACCAAGTGGCAATATATTATTTGCTTACTTAATAAACATATTACAGAATTAAGATACTTCCTAAAATCATTATTGCATTTTGCATCTTATTTCGTATCATTGGTAACAAGAAAATACATGATTTTACAATTTCGTAGCATGACCATATTAAGACTCATTATTAATTCCGTGATAAGACCTGCTAGTCTACGATTTATGCAATTATTTCAACTGTGATTGCGGTCTTTACGTCATGCTCATTAACGGCAATATAAGTAAAAATAAATAAAATTTCTTTTTTATATTAAAACATCATTTTTATCCTTTCAAACATTTTTTGAAAATAAGTTCTACGTTCAAAAGTTTAATTCTGCTCAATATAAATAAATATGTGTACATACATGTAAAACAATGGCCTTCTTGTTTAAAAAAAATGTTCTTTCCAAATAATATAAATTTTCATATTACAGCATAAATGAAAACATGTTAATGTTACAGTAAACTAAATAAACATTTTGTCCACAAACTTTACATGAGACTAATGCCCGGCTTCGCAAAAAAAATTTATTAAGTTTTTTATTTCTTCTGATTATATTCTAAGTAGCGCAATTTCTTTAAAAATCATTTTTTTGCCAAGCTGGGTATTTGTATTATTATTTCGGAACCTCTGATCTGTATCCAATATATCCTTATTTTGATTCCTTTTCTTTCTTTCTGATAGATATTTAGTATTTATATATAGTATTGATATTATTAATAGTACATATTTTTGATGTTTTAAATTAGAATTTATTTGGCAGAATTTGTTTCAGCTTTTAATTTTGAATATATTTTAGAAGATTAGCATTAATTGTTATGGTGGAATATGAAATAACTATTTTTTGAAGGTATAAGATGAATATTTATTGAGGTATTTGAATAGTTTAATACGTTAATGTTTTTTGGACTTTAATTATTTTGAAACGAAATTATTACTGTGGATATGTTTTATAATAAATTCATAAATTTATATTAAAAAATTACTTAGTCTTTTTAAATTATATGGTAATAATAATAATAATAAAAAATTGTGTTAAGACAGACATTCAATAAATTAAATAAGAGCTAATAGAAAATTATTATTTCCACATTGTTTTTAAAATATATTCTTCGATATTAACTATTATTAGTAAAATTGTTATCTAAATGTATTGGTGATAAAAAATTAATGTAAACAATAAATATTATTATGTCAGTATTTGATAATGAAAAATGATGAGATATAGTAAGAGATATAGATGAGTAAATAAAATGTATTAAAGATAAGACTGTCTTAAAAATACTTGTCTTAAAAAAACTTGTCTTAAAAATATGTAAGAAAATGGATATTATGGAATGGATTGCGATCCTAATAATGTTAGTAAAATAAAATAATTAATAAAAATTTAAAAAATATTTTATTTAAAGAGTGCAATCTTATAATATTTATCAAAGATTTTATTCATGTGTGTGGTAAAAAATAAAACATTATAATTAATATTAATAAAGTTAAAACTCCTAATATTTAATTTCAAACTCCTTTGATTAATTATCGAAGAATTACATAAACAAATAAAAAAAATATCTATAACAAAAATTTATATATATATAACTCTAAAATAATTAACTCATACAATATATATTCTTTAAAAAAATTTATCTATCATCACATTTATCTATCTATCATGAACTGTCTTCTCACCAGCCGCTTGCCAGCGACGGGCTTGACAGCGAGCGAGATGAGCATAAGAGTGAGTGAGTGAAACAATCATAAGAGCAAGTGAGATAAAAATAGTAGCGTGCAAAGAAGCTCGAGGATCTGGCTATTCATTGTACGCTGCTATTTCCCTCTCGCTCGCTCCCATCATCGTCTCGCTCGCTCCTGCTATTGTCTCGCTCGCACTCATCATCGTCTCGCTCGCTCCTGCTATCGTCTAAGCTGGCCGAAGAATCGTGAGTGAGACCGCGAGTGAAGAGCGAGCGAGATGACCTATCATCAAAGAAGAGTTCCGAACTCTTTTACAATGGACTTCCCCATCCCTCAAGTCACGAATGTAAACATTTTATAAAGTGAAAAGTAAAACCTTTATTTCGCATTTTATCGGTTTGAAAATAATTTTTATGAATTAATAAGAATTTTGCGATTAAAATGACATCAAACACGACATAAATCAGATAATTTTTAATTATACTTAACAAAAAATTAATTAATAAAAGCATTATTTGATTAAATCTGTGCCTGATTGCTTTAACGTGTGATACTTTTATTCTTATTTACAATTTATTACAAATAAAGCTTTAACATAAAAATAAATAATGAATGTGCATGTGTTTAGACTAAAAATTTATTTTATATACATCAAGAGACACGGCAGTGTCTCGCGCCAAGTTCACGCGCAGCGCAAGACCGACCGTGTCTCTTTACGCGAGACCGAAAGTTGAGACGAGCCGAGATTATCGGATCTCAGTAATGCCTGAGCCGATCGATTTAAAAATAGGCTCAATCGATAGCGCATACCCAAAATATATAATAAAAGTATGCTTGTTTTTGCTCTATATGCTGTATAAATAAAGATATTAAAGTCTAAAGTCGAAATGTCATGAAAACTATGAAAATTATTTCAGTCGTCTGGGATGTACTTTATAAATTCTTGCCGATAGATGGCTAGTATCTCAGATGTACACATATCGGCATGTATCGCCGGCAACGCATGCGCAAGCCATGTACATGCGAAGCGCGGAGCTCACATGTACAATGTGACTTGCGCATATATGCGGTAATCCTTCCATTCCTGCTGCTGCTGCTGTTTGTGTATCAAATCTGACCACACAGCGGTATACATGTGTGAAGTAAAATATATGTAATACTCCTACATTGCTGATTGTGCTTGAGAGTTTCGAAAAATATTACGGTG
This sequence comes from Linepithema humile, assembly GCF_040581485.1. NCBI lineage: Eukaryota > Metazoa > Arthropoda > Insecta > Hymenoptera > Formicidae > Linepithema > Linepithema humile. The sequence continues at coordinate 22,619,952 of NC_090128.1, read as the reverse complement.
CGGATGATATTTGTTTCTCACTCTAGAGCAGACTCTGTGCGTTGTGCGCAAGCGTTGTACCTATACATATATCCCATACGCAGGCTACAGACGTCGCGCACGTGCAGAACGGCCAAATCGTGGTAATATAATGTAATATCTGCTAGTTTCTATTTTTCATTGTTCTTATTGTCAGTATAAATTGTGAACATGTTAAAAATAATTATATATGTAGTATATTGTTTTTAAATAACTAATCAAATGAATAATACGTACTAACATATTTAATTAATTATCTAACTCATGTACTCAATGTATTTGAATATCGTTTTTGAATGCCACTTATAAATTGCAAATTTAATTTAACTATGTAATACGAGTTTGTAATTCTATTTATAACAACTATAATTAAATTATTTATTAAACTGAAAGAGATGATAATAGGTCAGGACCTAATAGAGACTAAATGAAATAGATAATTATAAACGTTGTAATATATACAGGGTGTCCCATTTAACTTGAGACAACTAAATATTTCGAAAAATAAGCATTGTACGAAAAAATGTCCCAAATAAACTTTTAATATTATCAAGGGGGACGTCTGCCTGTGTAAAAATTAACCTGCCGCCACCGCTCCTTGGAGGTGGGGCGGGTGGCAACTTTGAAATTTTAAATGGGAACCTCCATTTTTTATTGCAGATTCGAATTCCTTGGAAAAAAATACGTAAGTTTTGTCCGAGACATTTTTTCGAATCGTGATAGATGGCGCTGTAATCAGTGAAAATTAGTTTTTGCCATTTTCTCTCCATCGGGGTGCTTTATTTCGGTGAGTCCCCTCGCCTCTCACTATTCAATTACAATAAATGCTCGAAATGATGACTTTCCATTTCGATGCATTTATTAACTCGAGCTTGGAATGCTTGTACACATGTAGAAAGTGTATCTGGCGTTATTTGTGCGCAAGCATATCTAATACGTTCCACCATGTTTTCTCGAGTATTTGGTACTTTTGTATACACTTTTTCTTTAAGGTAACATAAAATTATTTCAACTTTCAAAATTATTTTAAAATTATTTCAACTTTCTTCTCTAAAGATAAATAATCCATTATTTATTTGCTGACATAAAGAACGCGTCCGTAAAAAAACAAGTAGCTAGCGTACGTATTACTGAAATTTACTTGACTTGAAATTTAAAGAATCCAGTTATTGAAGAATTGTTCTGACTTAATTTCTTTCATTTATTTTGTTTCTCCTTTTCAGTATTTTCAGTATTTCAGAAATTTACTACATATGTAGATGCCTCATAGTTTTGGTACGCTAGCTACTTGTTTTTTTACGGATGCGTTCTTTATTTCAGCAAATAAATAATGGATTATTTATCTTTAGAGAAGAAAGTTGAAATAATTTTGAAAGTTGAAATAATTTTATGTTACCTTAAAGAAAAAGAGTATACAAAAATACCAAATACTCGAGAAAACATGGTGGAACGTATTAGATATGCTTGCGCACAAATAACGCCAGATACACTTTCTACATGTGTACAAGCATTCCAAGCTCGAGTTAATAAATGCATCGAAATGGAAAGTCATCATTTCGAGCATTTATTGGAATTGAATAGTGACAGGCGAGGGGACTCACCGAAATAAAGCACCCCGATGGTGAGAGAAAATGGCAAAAACTAATTTTCACTGATTACAGCGCCATCTATCACGATTCGAAAAAATGTCTCGGACAAAACTTACGTATTTTTTTCCAAGGAATCCGAATCTGTAATAAAAAATGGGGGTTCCCATTTAAAATTTCAAAGTTGCCACCCGCCCCACCCCCAAGGGGCGGTGGGGGCGGGTTAATTTTTATACAGCCAGACGTCCCCCTTGATAATATTAAAAGTTTATTTGGGACATTTTTTCGTACAATGCTTATTTTTCGAAATATTTAGTTGTCTCAAGTTAAATGGGACACCCTGCATAGAGAAGAAAATGATTGGATTGAAGCTGATGATGCTTCAATTAGAAAAACACAATGGCCTAGAAACAATATGATACTTATAGAATTTTGTATTTCTATAACTTAATTAATTAAAGAGGACCGTCGTATGCTGTATACTGAAAGTACGACTGGGGTGATAATGGGCCGTCTTTAGCAAAATCTAACTGATACTAGGTGCGCAACTAAGTTTCCGGGTTTCACACATGAATGGCGCTAACGATACATGTAGTCGATATACATGTCTAAAGTTGTGTTTTTTTATTAACTTGGACATCTGTCAACAATAACCAGTCATAATACCAACACATATTGCAACGCAAAAATATTTTTTCTAACAATAAAGATGTCGAGTTTTGTGCCAAATAAACAGCATTTGCGGGAAGCTTTGCTTTTCTGCTTCAACTTGAAAGAAAATGCAGCTGAAGCACGCCGTTTGCTTGAGAAAGCCTACGGCGAACATGCACAATCGAAAACTACTTGTGAAGATTGGTTTAAACGCTTTAGAAATGGCGATTTCGACACTGAGGACAAGGAGCGCTCCGGAAGACCAAAAACATTTGAGGACGCCGATCTGCAAGCGTTATTGGATGAAAATGATACGCAAACACAAGACAACAACAACTGATAAATTTGAACCATGCATTGCTCGAAAAACGGCCAGAATGGGACACGAGACACGAACGAGTGATATTGCAGCACGACAACGTTCCGTGCCATCGCACTTCCATCGTCCAGGACACCATCAAAACGCTGAAATGGGATCTGCTACCGCACCCGCTGTATTCACCAGACCTGGCCCCTTCCAATTATCACTTGTTCCGGTCGATGGCACATGGCTTAGCTGGGCTACACTTGGCCAATTTCGAAGAAGTGCAAAACTGATTGGATAAATGGTTTCGATGCAAAGACGCGTCGTTTTATCGTCGCGGTATTCATGTATTGCCAGAGAGATGGCAAAAATGTGTAGCTAGCGAGGGACGATACTTTGAATAAACCGTTTTTTGTATTTCTCTTGAAATTTTCCATTTTGCATTGATAAAAAAAAACCCGGAAACTTAATTGCGCACCTAGTATTTCATTATTTTAGCTTTAAAAAACAGTCGTATATATATCATTAAAAAAAAAATATCTATCAATTACCTTTTTTTAAAAAAAAAGGTAAAATAAAGGTGCCAAGTACACGCTCTTGTCACAATCAAAACAAATTACTAAAAAAAAAGAAATAATATCTCAAAAAATAACCTTTTCAAAAAAAAAGGTAAAGAAAAAGGCGCCAAGTACACGCTCTTGTCACAACCAAAACAAAATAGTATTGTTTTACATTTAAAAAAAATTGCCGTATATATTAAACCTATCAAAAAACCAGTCGTATATATTACCCTTTCAAAAAAAGCTGTCGTACATATTAAAACCTTTCAACAAGTAATGCTGTTGTGTATATTAAAACTATAAAAAAATATGATATCAGGAAATGACGCCAAGTGGGATTAAAGAACTATGAAAAAAGTTGTAGACTATTTCTAAAAACTCATCAACTAAACTATTTCATAAAACTCTTCTATAAAACTTTTGTACATAAAGCTGTCGTATATATTAAATAAAAAATCTAAAAAATGCTGTCGTACATATATTATTATATTGCATACTATATTTCACCATATTTTACATATACTATACTATATGTATTATATATATTATTACATATACTATACGATATATATTATTTATAATATTACATATACTATGTATATTATAAAAAATTAAACTCATAAATAAAAAAATAAAAAAAATATTAAAAAAATAAAAATATTTTACCAAAAAAATTTTAAAATATTAAAAAAATTTAATTAAAATAAAAAAATATTTATTAAAAAACGCAAAAAAACTTGGCGTTGCTACACCTCAAAATATTATAAAGCAAAAAAATTAGTAATAATATAACAATTGACGATTAATTGACATAATGTAATAAGTTGACATCATGTAAGTTAACATGTAGTTTACTGTAGCAACGCCAAGTTTTTTTGCGTTTTTTAATAAATATTTTTTTATTTTAATTAAATTTTTTTAATATTTTAAAATTTTTTTTGGTAAAATATTTTTATTTTTTTAATATTTTTTTTATTTTTTTTATTTATGAGTTTAATTTTTTATAATATACATAGTATATGTAATATTATAAATAATATATATCGTATAGTATATGTAATAATATATATAATACATATAGTATAGTATATGTAAAATATGGTGAAATATAGTATGCAATATAATAATATATGTACGACAGCATTTTTTTAGATTTTTTATTTAATATATACGACAGCTTTATGTACAAAAGTTTTATAGAAGAGTTTTATGAAATAGTTTAGTTGATGAGTTTTTAGAAATAGTCTACAACTTTTTTCATAGTTCTTTAATCCCACTTGGCGTCATTTCCTGATATCATATTTTTTTATAGTTTTAATATACACAACAGCATTACTTGTTGAAAGGTTTTAATATGTACGACAGCTTTTTTTGAAAGGGTAATATATACGACTGGTTTTTTGATAGGTTTAATATATACGGCAATTTTTTTTAAATGTAAAACAATACTATTTTGTTTTGGTTGTGACAAGAGCGTGTACTTGGCGCCTTTTTCTTTACCTTTTTTTTTGAAAAGGTTATATATACATCAATGTGCACATTACTCTGTATTATCGATCCTTCGTGGACATAGCACGGAACGAAACCAAAAATTGTGCACATGGCTACGTAGTTCCAATGTCCACATTTTAGGTCCACAGGTGGCGTATCGCTTTCGCGGATCACGTAAAACCTGGCCGTGGCGTCTCTCAGGCTTCTCTCTGGTACCAGCGAGCTCGAATTGGCATCACTGGTCGTGTCGAAGGATTCAAGTGTGATTTAGGAGTAGGGGAAAGGAATGTGCGTGCCGATAACGCGTGCGAGAGAGAAAGCGTGGAAGTGAAGGAGAGAGGACATAGAGCACGTAGGCTACAGAGCGTATGTAAACAACCCCACCAAACCTTCCCTTGCCGTGAGTGAAAGAAATTCTTAATATGATATACCCCAGGTAGCATCTGAGGCGTTTCATTGTAGTCTACCCCAGGTAGTCGACGCGGTAGTGTCTCCGGCCAAGTTCAAAAAACGACACTACTAAGTCAGGAAAAGAATCTCTGGCAAAGTTCAGAAAATGACACTACTAATAGCGTTTTCGATTATACAGGATTTGAACGACCCAAGATTGGTTAATGACGTCATTGCAACCTCTCCACCAATGAAAGACTTGCATTTATAGTAAAATAGTGATTGATCAACCCTAGATCGTTCAAACCCCGTTTATTCGAAAACGCTATAAGGGCGGTATTCATAGTCCGTTCTTATATTTAAAATCGTCTTAAGCACGGACTTATATTCGCTCTCTTCGTCACACATAGATTGTGTCTGACGAAGAGAGCGAATATAAGTTCGTGCTTAAGACGATCTTGAATATAAGAACGGACTATGAATACCGCCCTAAGTCTCTTACTTTGCGCGCACAAAGTCGACTTTTCGGGGGTTTGTAGCAACTAAAATATAAAAAATTTTATAAAAACACATAGTATATCCTTAAAGGCGGCATCGCCACGACTAATTTAAGCCAAAAAAAATTTAAATTGGTCCAGCCGTTTCAGAGATACAAGCGGTCAAAAAGTGATGTTGGTAATGCAAAAAATTAAGAAACGTCGTCTCCTTATTCTTCTCCTCTGTCCGCAGGGACGAATGAAGAATTTACGGGGCCCAAAGTATTATCATTATCATTAAAATTTACGGGAATTTCTCGCACCAGGTGCCAAGAGTCGACGATTTCGACTTCCCCGAGTTGGGCTACGGGAATTCCTCGCACCAGGTGTCAAGGGTCGACGAATTCAACTTTCGCGAGTTGCGCTACAGGAATTTTTCGCACTAGGTGCAAAGGGTCGACGAATTCGATTTCCCCGAGTTGCGCTACGGGAATTCCTTGCACCAGGTGTCAAGGTTCGACGAATTTGACTTTCGCGAGTTGCGCTACAGGAATTTTTCGCACTAGGTGCAAAGCGTCGACGAATTCGACTTCCCCGAGTTGCGCTACGGGAATTCCTTGCACCAGGTGTCAAGGTTCGACGAATTCGACTTTTGCGAGTTGCGCTACGAGAATTTTTCGCATCTGGTGCCAAGGGTCGTCGAATTTAATTTCCCCGAGTTGCGCTACAAAAATTCCTCACACCAGGTGTCAAGGTTCGACGAATTCGACTTTCGCGAATTGCGCTACAGGAATTTTTCACACTAGGTGCAAAGGGTCGACGAATTCGACTTCCCCGAGTTGCGCTACGGGAATTCCTTGCACTAGGTGTCAAGGTTCGACAAATTCGACTTCCCCAAGTTGCACTACGAAAATTTTGCAAACACGAAAGAGAGAGAGAGAGAGAGAGAAAGAGAGAGAGAGAGAGAGAGAGAGAGAGAGAGAGAAATATGACATATTTTGATATAAAATCTAAAATCTTTTAAAATATTTAGTTATCGATAATCTTACCGTAATATTTTTATGCACAGAATAATAAAACAAATCAATACGTGTAAAAAACCCATTATTTGAAGAAAAAGTATGCAATTTACAATGTACTTTTTTAACAATTATGCGTTTTTTTTATACCACTTGATTCTCATTATTCTAATCATAAAAGTATTACGGTAAGATTATCCAGAACTTAATATTTTTAGAAATATTTTAATTTAAATTTTATATTGAAATATGTCAGATTAAGATATAAAATAACTCGAAAAGTATTAAAAAAAACTTCTGAAAAGTATGAAAAAAAAAAATTATATCCTTTAATCTTGTTAATATTTTATTAACAAATAAACTGCCATATAATAGAATTTTATTAGTATTAATAAACGAAGAACATCTCATCGACGTTGACATCAATCCAGTCGCAAAACTTATAATTTAAATAATTTAATTAATATGTTATTAAGTTAATATAAATGTTACATTCAAAATGTAGAAAAATAATTTAAATTTTGTCACATAATTAATTTTGTACATTTCTGTACATTTTTATATTAACTTAATTACATATTAACTAAACTATTTTACATTATAACACGTCTTGTGTTTTATATAGCATTTAAGTCATGTGAAACAGATGTTTCATTGATAATATTAAAAAATAACAAATAACATAAGTATTGCGTTTGATATCACAATTACGCTAGATGAAACATAATTAGTGTCATTTGAATGTTCTAACTACATTATTTTATGTTTAACATGTCTTTGATATCATATCATAGTTTTTTTCGCATATTTTGTAAAAATTTTAACATAACCGTGATATGAAGCCAAAGATATTTCATATCAGCTATCCATAACTTCATATGAATGGGGCAGTTAAATCAAAGACACGTTACAACTAAAAATAGTTTAATTTGAATATTTGAAATAAAACATAAGTATTGCGTTTGATATCACAATTACGCTAAATAAAACATAATAAGTGTCGTTTCGAATGTTTTAACTAAATTATTTTATGCTTAACATGTCTTTGATTTGATATTATAGTTTTATTTCGTATATTTTGTAAAAATTTTAACAAAACTGTAATATCAAACCAAAGATATTTTATATCAGCTATCCACGGCTTTATATCAATGGGGCAGTCAAACCGAAGACATGTTACAACAAAAAATAGTTTAGTTTGAATATTCGAAATAAAACATCTGTTTCACAGAATGTAAGTGTGATACAAAATACTTGTGTTGGAATGTAAGATAATTTAGTTAATATACAACTGACTTAATATAAATGTTACATCCAAAATGTGCAAAAATAATTGAAAAATAATCTCAATTTTGTCACATAATTAATTTTGTGCATTAATATTAACCTAATTACATAGTAACTAAATTATTTCGCATTCTAACACAAGTATTTTGTCACATCACACTTACATTCTGTGAAACAGATGTTTTATTGGTAATATTAGAAAATAACTAAAAAAAACTTTTTCTTGAGCAATGCGACGAGCCGCTTGAACACCATGACTTAATAATACCTAATTGTTTTTGTAAAATAAATGTAATAACTATACATGTAACTATAACTTGTAATTTTTAGAAATTTTTTAATGCTTTCTTACCTTCTTTCTCTGCCTCTTCTCCTGTGTCTGCCCCAGTGATGTGGTGCCATGGATAGCTGATATAAAAATTGCATAAATCTTTCCTGCTGTCGGCGAGCTCCTGCGGCTCTACCTCTCGGTCTATAATCTGTAATTATTAAAATTAATTTAATTACATATGTGTTTTTATAATAGTACAAAGAAAAATATATTCTACGTAAGTACTAAAAAATAGTGTGTAGGAAAATATGCAGTACGTAAGTACTAATAGTTATACACTATTTAAGTACTAATATATGGTACAATCTTTAATGGATTAAAATTATGTTACCTTGTCTGTTTTGTTTCGATGATATTGAACCAGCGGCGACGGGACCGGCGGCGACGGGACCGGCGGCGACGGAACCGGCGGCGACGGAACCAGCGGCGACAGAATCAGCGGCAACGGGACCGGCGGCGATGAAACCGGCGGCCACGTTCCGAACGGCAACGGAACGAGCGGCGACGGAACGGGCGGCGACGGAACGGGCGGCGACGGAACGGGCGGCGATTAAATCGACGTTGACGTCGACATCGCCGTTGAGGAGAGATTCTTCGTTCATCATTAGTATCTGCAATTTTATTGTATTAATTTTATTTGTTAATAAAATATTAACAATATTAAAGGAGTTACTTACATCGTCCTCCATCCTCATGCATTCACAAATGTCGAAGCGGTCCGCCATAGGTCCCCACAGGGCAGAGATCATTGAAGATCATTGAATCAATAATTAGTACAGATTTGAAACTTTCACAATAATATTGTCGTCACTTCGACAGCCGGTAATGTAGTTTGCAGTAAGTTCGTGTAAATGTACATTATGGATTTAGTTATCATCGAGATTATCGATATAAGTAGATCTATATGTCGCGACTATGAATTCGGGATATCAATGTTCAGTACTTCATTGATCAGTGAGTGTAAATATTGACGACAGAGTGTACCAGGTTAACTGCTTAAGTAGTGTTTGGTATAAAGAAGTGGCTACATAAGTAAGTAATGCATAGTTATTATTGTTACATTACATTTCCATTTATTTTATGTATTATCTTGTAATTATTGTATATGCTTTCCTAACTTTTACAGGTATTTGTCGATATGATTTTTTTGCGCTTACGTTTCCATTTAATATTATACATTAGACAAACGAAATCGTTGTAATATAATGGTCTATTGCCTTCTTACAAAAATACAGTTCGTCGAGTCAATTCAATTGTCTTAGGAAATAAATTAGTTCTGCGATTTATTTATCATTGATGAAAACATATTTCTTTAAAAATTCAGCAAACCGTTGCTTGACCAATAAATAAAGTTAAATTTACTTATAGATATACAGACACATGTGCAACAATTTTTGATATTCTGTTTTTCTATCCATTAGAATTTGTTCTGTGGGAGTTACATAGAAGAAGCCTGAGCTATAAAATAAAATAAATCTGCGGCTTTATTTTACTTTGAAGATTTTTATGCAAATACTGTAATAGTACAGACTTTCTGAAGCTTACTTATATATTATCTATACTTTCTGGAGTTTAAAATCAGGTAAGAAATAATTACTATTATTAACATTTCCATTTATTCTATTTATGTATTATCTTGTATAATTATTGTATACATATGCTTTCTTAGCTATCACAGGTATTTATTGAGTAGATATGATCTTCTTGCGCTTACGTTACCATGTAATATATTATGCATTAGACCAGTACTCGGAATTAGTTGAACATTTGAGCCAATTTCCGCGGTATACGCCTCTTTTCCTCTTCTTACCGCGCGCGCCGCAGCCGCTAGGGCCAGCGCCGCCGAGCGTTAGGAGCAGCACTATCTGATTATGAGTGGGTTCTTCTCACAGACTTCTATATATTACTTAGACTGCTAACTCCTTATGTATAAGGTGTCTTCATTTCTTATGTACGAAACGATACATAAAGTATTCCTTTCTGCGCATGCGCTTTGTGATGTATGTCCCTACATGCTACACATTCACATATAAACACACATACATAATACAATTAACTAATATCTCGTCCAAAAAACAGAAATCTATTAAAAAAATAATAATATTATTAAATAATATTATTAAGCTAAGTTAATTTAAATGAATCAAGCTTTATAAAATGTGTAGTATGCAAAACATTTTATATAAAAATACTAATGTATAACACTAAAATTGTATATAAAAAATATTATTTTTAATGTTTAATGTTTTTGTATATAAAATATATTATTTTTAATATTTTTATTAAATGATATTATAAAATGATTGATATATGTATATAAAATATTTTAAGGATAAATAAAAAATACACACATTTTACATTTATATTTTATTTTTATATTATTTTAATTAATTACATATAAAAATATAAAATTATTACAAAATAAAAAAATAAAAAACAAAAATACAGAAACAAATATACAAAATAAAAAACAAAAAGTTCTATTGATCTGGGATTATATTATTTTAATATTAACTGTTTTATTAATTATTCTCTTAAAAATAAGATTTGTTTAGTCAGCTGATGGCGTTTTCGAATTGGTTTTAAAATTTCTTCTTGATAAAATTTTGAATATGAATGCAGCCGTATTGTGATATATTTATTACACACTGCTATTATTAATTGAATTTTATGAGGCATTTCCAGTAAATTTATGTCTTCGCATTGTAAGTTAGGAAATATTTTGTTATTAAAAACAAGTACATTTTTTACTTTATTTATCACTTTTTTATCTATTTCTTTTATATTTATTTCACAGAAATGATCTGTTATAATATGTAATTGTTTTTCAGTTTCCTTGCATATAGAAAAAACTGATGCAGAAGGTTTTACTAATCCACCATTATTGCAGAAATTTAAAAATGTGGAAAATGTTTCTTCATGAGCATAATTATGCTCAGATTCTATATTTCTTAAATTTAAAATACAAGATTTGCAGTTAAGATACTTTAATTTTTTAACAATGTAACCGCTAATATAATAAATTATATAATCAGTAACAGTATCGTGCTTTTTCAATGATATTTCATGAAAATCATTATTATATTCGTCATCGTTTTCAGATTCTAAATCATTAAACATATTATCCTGTTTCTTTTTCTTCCACATTAAAGGAAATATAGATGTGGCATATTCTGCATCAAATTCAAAACAATTCGAATTTATTGAAGCTTTTATGTCAGTATGTAATAAAATTTGTTTCATTGCATACGTAAATTGTTGGCAAGTAGGATTGTTATTAAAACCGTGTCGCCCACGAATCTTAGAAAATAATATTTCTAAATGATCTTGTGAAAATTTATAACTTAAAATATATTTAAAAGATTCATTATTTTTAAAAATTTCTGTTGAAATATCCAAAATTGACTGAGCAGCAATTGACAAACCATATATAAATGTTTTTCTTGCAGTGCGATGTAGTAATCGACCATCAGATGTTTTTAAAGAAAATAAATACTTTGTTGTATCATTAACAATATGTCTTAAATATTCAATATTTTTCGAAAAAATGGGTGTCTTGAAACCTTTTCCGAAAGGATTTCTAGAATTTAATATATCGAATAAGCGATCTATTGTTCTCAAAAATTTGACTGTTGCAAAACTATCTCGAAAATCTTGAAAGCCTTCAGCTTCTAAAAATTCTATAGCATTAGCAACTGATGAACTCAGAACATGTACAGCATACTTCACTTTCATTTTATTTTGTTTCCAATTTATACATTGTGAAGATAAACGATTTTTTAATTTCAAAGTTAATTGCTTTTGTAAAGCATGTAACTTCACAATATAATCCCATTTAATAGAACCTTCATGAGTTTTAAATTCTTTGTAATCTGCTAACGCATTTCTAGCTAATTTAACCATATGGCATGGATCCAATATGATTTTTACATTTTTATTTTCATTAGAAGGGCATGGAAATGAATTTTTAATTTGTCTATAATCTTCAGCAAATATTTCTGCTCCAAGCTTATTTATTGCACTACAATTGCATGTATCACCATCGAATGTTAAACTGTGTACACGTAAATTATATTTGCAACAGAGAATTAACGCATTTTTTATTAATTGACACAGCATTGTCGAAGATGTTTTATTTACCAAAAAATATGCAATTGGCCATTTCCATGCTCCTTTTAACGATACTAATAAGAATACTAAAGCTTCCCTTGCTTCTACATCATCATTTTCTATAGATACAGCATTACCGTAATCACAAAATCCTATGTACTTGTGTTTCTCTCCACTCCATGTGATTTGTTGCTTAATTGCCATTGCATCTAATATAAGGCAACAATCCTTTTCTTTTTCATCTAATTTGTTGAGAGTTTGTAATATTTTCAATTGAAATCCAGGTCCTATATTTATATTGGACATCCAATTTCGCATAGATGATGGATGTGGCAATTTGAAAATTATTCTAAAAAATCAGTTTTATGAGAAATACTATTTTCATAACAATAATATTAAATATATTTTTTATATTTGCACATTTGATGATAAGTATAATAATAGATAAAGTCGTAAATAATGTATAACAAAAATAGCATTGCACATTGCAAGTAATGTAAGAAAAAAACAGATTTTGCAGACAGACAAATTTAGTAATAGGGCACAGAGATATAATTAATAAGTGACAAATTGTTGCTGAAGTATTAATAAATTACTAATAAATATTTTAAAAGGAAAAGGATATATTATAGTTTATATAAACATCCCAGCAAACGAGAATAAATTAAAAGTAAAAATTTTCAATCTTTCTGAATTCCTTTTCTTGGTTAAAAATTTTTTACTTTTAATCCATTCTCGTTTGCTGGGATATAAGCAGTTATAATTGAACAGCTTTATAAGCACATGTTCTATTAATAGTCATGCAATACATTATATTTATTCAATTATAAGTCCAACATATCCTAGGTAGGACATAATCATTTCATATACATTCCCTAAACATTGGTATATAAAATGAACATGTGTTACCTATGATTTTTTTGTTAAAGTTAATAATAATAAATAAATGTTCAAACATAAAACATGCAAATATATACAGTAATAAATCAGGTCATACATTAATAAGTATACTTAGTTAATGGGCTTGTTCGTTTTAGCTACACTGGGGCTGCTCTGGTTCTGCTCTACACAGGATAATACAGGACAGATAAATAGTTTGTCCTGTATTATCTTGTTTAGAGCAGACCCAGAGCTGCCCCAGTGCAGCTAAAACAAACAAGCCCAATATTTTTCTACTATTAATTTATATACATATATATTTGTATATATATATATATATATGTGTGTGTGCATATACATAATTAATTAATTTATATTTATGTATACTTCTTAATGCATAAAAGAATTTTAAAAAAGAAATAGAAGAAAACACACATGCTGACTTACAATACCCGTAAGCTTTTGGGGAATGATAATGTAAGGTCAATGCAAACCTTTTAATATCTTCGGAATAACGTCGTCCTTTTTGTTTATTTTTATTTTTATGATCATTTTTAAATATTTCAGAAGATACTTTACCCAAATCAGAACTTAACATATCATACGTTTCATCATTAATTGTTTTTGAATCTTTTAATTTATGTATCAAGTTATCAATTTGTATTTCTTTTCTATTTGTTTTTCTATTTAATAATTTTATTTTATTTTTTTCGAAAACAAGCTTTTCTTTCCAATTTTTTTTTTCTTTTTCTATAAAAGTTTTAAACATATCTGCTTGATTGTTTAATTGTTTTTCATAATCTTGTGTTAAGGAACTGATCATTGCTTTCAGCTTTTTATTTTCATCTTCCAGTTTACGACATTTTATGTTTGTCCTTTGTAATATATTTGTAGATTCACGTTTTTGAGATTCTGTTAAGCCTAAAATAAGACATAATTTATATTACAAAAATTAATAAGATATATAGTAATAAAATCCATAATAATAAAATCATGAAATCTAATTATATACGCTACGTAAGAAATCATGTAATTAAATAATTTTCTGATTTTCATATAATATATATTATAATTTATTATTTTCGTACCTAGCTGTATTGTATTGTATGTTGTATCAGCAGTATCATATTGTGCAGTAATATCTGTTTCACTTAAAGTTTGGACATCCAGATTCTCGCTATTACATTCATTTGAATCTAAATAAATCAAAATAAAATTCATATATTAAATAATTTTCTGATTTTTATATAATATATATTATAATTTATTATTTTCGTACCTAGCTGTATCGTATTGTATGTTGTATCAGCAGTATCATATTGTGCAGTAATATCTGTTTCACTTAAAGTTTGGACATCCAGATTCTCGCTATTACATTCATTTGAATCTAAATAAATCAAAATAAAATTCATATATTAAATAATTTTCTGATTTTTATATAATATATATTATAATTTATTATTTTTGTACCTAGCTGTATCGTATTGTATGTTGTATCAGCAGTATCATATTGTGCAGTAATATCTGTTTCACTTAAAGTTTGGACATCCAAATTCTCGCTATTACATTCATTTGAATCTAGATAAATCAAAATAAAATTCATATATTAAATAATTTTCTGATTTTTATATGTGCAATTGTTGATATACTTACTTGAATCTTTATCAGAACTTTGATCATATAAATTTTGAGTGGGTATAATATCTGCTTTTAATCTTCTCACTTTTGATGTATTTGCAAAATCACTATCAGTAAAATGAAATTGGCAAATACGGCTTGATGATGTTGGTATCCAATTTGTTCTATTAATTGCTATTATCCATTGTTCCAATAAATAAGGTATACTTATAGGAAATCTAAATTATTTAACAATTTATTAACATTGATACTAAATATATTTAGAATTTCTTTTAATGATCAAAAAACAGCAGTGTCACGACAATATAATTCTACCACATATTTTTATTAAATAATACTTACTTAAAGAAAGAGATTTTGTCATTTTTCTTTCTGTATGCTGCTGTGCTTTTGCAATTTAAAACAGCACATTTAAATGGCATTGTTGACTTTTTTTTATGACGTTTTTATCACGTATCGCGGATCACTTTTCTCATGTAAAAAGATTAGAATTATAGGTTAGAAGAACCGTATTATGGAGAATATATTGACTATATATATCTTTTTGCTTCTGCGCATGTGCACAATGAGACACTTTAACACATGCTTTTTGGGGCCATAGCACATAAGCGAAATTTGGGAAGTTAGCAGTCTAGTAATATATAGAAGTCTGTGGTTCTTCTCCCTATTTATTAAAATTTAAAAAAATGTATTAAAATTTATTAAAAATTAATTTTTTATTTTTAAATTTATTAAGTGGAAATATTTCAATAGATTTCCATGTCACCTATGAGGTACTAATGCTGACGCTTTTTTTTTTAAGTGGTTTCCCCCGTAGGCCTATTTCACTAAAGATAAAAATAACAAATTCTTAATTTAAAAAAAATATATAAAAGAGATTTTCTTAATTAGATTTTCTTGGCCTTTTATGAGAATGAACAATTGATGCAATAATGTAGATAGAAACCACTTAAAAAAAAACGCGTCAGCATTAGTACCTTATGAGTGACGTAGAAATCTATTGAAATATTTCCACTTATTAAATTTAAAAATAAAAAATTTATTTTTAATAAATTTTAATACATTTTTTTAAATTTTAATAAATAGGGAGAAGAACCCACTCATAATCAGATAGTGCCGCTCCTAACGCTCAGCGGTGCTGGCCCTAGCGGCTGCGGCGCGCGCGGTAAGGAGAGGAAAGGAGGCGTTTACCGCGGAAATCGGCTCAAATGTTCAACCAATTTCGAGCACTGCATTAGACAAACGAGATCGTTGTAATATAACGGTCTACTGCTTTCTTACATATTTCTTGGAACATATTTCTTGGAACATATTTCTATTATTGATTTGTTGAATTTATTATTGAACAATTATTGCAGTTGTTTAGTTAATAAAATTTTATTTATTATTAATATATATACATATATAGGGTGCGGCATTTTAATTCAGACTCCAAAATATACAAGGTGTTTCTGAAAGGTCTTCTCAAACTTCAAAAGCGTATTCTAGCGGTCATAAGGATGAAAAAAGTTCTTATGAACGTGTCCTACAACGCTTTCTTTTCGAGATACCTTTTTTTCTCGACAATACTGTTCTTGGGCGCTGAATTGCGGCTGGCGAACATTTCGAACATTTACTTTGATTGTTTTTTGGATTTAATACTGCACTTTCCAATAAAATTAAAAATTTCATTAAAAATTAAAAAATGATTGTATCTTGAAAAAGAAACATTGCAGGACATATGTTTATAGGAATTGTTTTCATCAGGACCGCTAGAATACGCTGTTGAAGTTTGAGAAAACCTTTCAGAATCATGTATAAAAAATAAAAATGAAAAGAAATGTTTTAAACAAAAGTTGTTTGCTTCATAAAAGAAAAAGAGATAGAGATATTAGTTACACCTTGGGTGGAGATGCTTCAAAGATTTGAAAATCAATCAAGTTTTCTTAAATGGAACTCTTCTAATTTTTTTATAAATCGATTCTTTACCATATTCGACGTAAGAAGTTGTAATGGTAGAATGGCCAAAAATTGAATAGTTTAGGAGAATTTTTATACTTTAATTTGACATAATTTTGCATAAAGTATGAAATATTTCGTAATATAATCATTTTTCAATTATCTTATCTATATGTTGGGGGACGTGTTTGTCCGTGTATTTTTTGGTGATAGAATTCGTGTAAAATTTGTAGTAATTGTAAATCTTTATTTGTTGGCTTACACGGGTATCGTTTTACGTGACGCAATACACGCGCTCCTTCAGAGAGAGAGAGGGCGTTACAAATTAGTTCCTCACATTTAAAAGAGAGTGCGTTATAAGCGCTACACAATATAAATAATCTAAATCAAAATACAGTGTGAGATAAGACTATTGCCTCAACATACCGGCCCCCTTGAAAGCTCTGACTTTCAACAGAAATATCGGTAGCTTAAAACTAGTTTACGTTATAAATCAATTCAAATCTATCGCATCGCAAGTTAAGATAAAAATAAGTCAGATAAAAGAAAAAATGCATGTTTCATATTACATCAATAGGCCTAACTCGTAGATACTAAACTTAAAACGATACTAGACAATGTTAGTAAATTACTAATATATTTAACTTAAATTTTGCCTCCTTCAATAGGCAAAATACATATCTTTGGTAATGAGCGCTTAATGATACCGTTGGAAGTTTTTATGCTTACGACTCGTACCAAATTGTCTTTTCCTGGATGTGTCTCAACAACACGACCCATGCGCCACTGCAAAGGTGGTAGATTATCATCCTTGAGTAATACCAGTGTTCCAGGAGAGACCATATTCGAATTAGGTTTGTTCCACTTGACTCGTTGTTGGAGTTGTGTCAAATATTCTCTACTCCAGCGCGTCCAAAAATGTTGTTTAAGTTGTATAAGATACTCGTAACGTGATAATCGATTTGGAGCGATTTCTTGTACCTCGGGCTCAGGAATATTGATTAACGATTGGCCGATCAAAAAATGGCCAGGTGTCAATGATGATAGATCTGATGGATCGTCTGACATTGGGCATAAAGGTCTCGAGTTTAAACATGCCTCAATCATGGTAAAAACTGTATAGAGTTTTTCAAAGCTTAATAAAGCGTTTCCGATGACTCGCTTCATATGAGTCTTGGCTGACTTTACGGCAGACTCCCATAGTCCTCCAAAATGAGGTGAATGAGGAGGTATGAAATGCCAACGTATTGATTGTTGAGCTGTGAAGTCAAGAATCTGTTGGTTGTGACCTGAATTTGTCAATAGATTTGTAAGTTTCTTTAAATCGTTGTCTGCTCCGACGAAATTTGTACCATTATCCGAAAATATGTCGCTTGGTTTTCCTCTTCGTGATATAAATCTCTTCAATGAGTTTAAAAATGCGGTGGTCGTAAGATCGCTCACTAATTCTAGATGTACGGCCTTAGTAGCCATGCATATGAAAACGCAGAGATATGCTTTACCAGTTTTGTTACGCGATATTTTTATACGAAACGCACCTGCGTAGTCAACACCACTCTTTTCAAACGCTCGAGATGGTGTTATACGTTCTACTGGAAGATCTCCCATTAATTGATCTTTTATCATTGGACGTGTCCTAAAACAAACTATACATTTTTGTAAAACACGTCGTATCGCTGTTTTTCCGGATAGAGGCCAAAATCGCGTGCGAATGTGAGCCAGTAGCGCTTGTGCACCTGTATGCAATGTTCGATAGTGTTCATCCTTAATGATTAATTCAGTTAGTTTATGTTTTGTTGGAATAACAATTCCATGTTTTTGCGAGTATGGTATATTAGCGTTACGCAATCGCCCGCCCACGCGTATTAGACCGTTAGCATCAAGAAATACACACAAATTATATAAACGACTGTTTTGACGAATTTCACGATTTGACTTTAATGCCTGGATTTCTAACGAGAATTCTCTTTCTTGCATGTATTTCAATAAAACGTTCATAGAATTTTCAAGTTCGTCTACATCTAATGATCCGTATTTTCTTGACTCAGAATTAAGAGCGTTATATTTAAATCGTAGAATGTATGCGACGACTCGCTTTAGACGGGACAATGATGAATACCGATCGAAAATTGCAAGTTCTCCAATATTAATGATAAAGGTGGTAGTTGGTTTTTTAGCTTCTGGTAGCTCTGTCACTCCCTCGGCAGCTGCGTGTGGCCATTCATCGACGTCTTGTTGCAGCCAGGTAGGTCCATTCCACCAGAGTTCGGTTTGCTTAAGTTCTGCTGGATTTAAGCCTCGAGAAATGATATCCGCTGGATTATGCTTGGATTCTATGTGTCGCCATTTAGCTTGATTTGTTAATTCGTGTATCTCTGCGATGCGGTTTGCAACAAAAGTTTTCCATTGATGAGGTTGACCTGATATCCAGGCAAGTGTAATAGTGGAATTGCACCAAAGATATGTAGAATCTATTTTCTTTGTTAATGCATCTGTTACCTTCTTGTATAGTCGTGAAAGTAATAAGGCTCCACATAGTTCCAGGCGTGGTAAGGATACTCTCTTCAATGGTGCTACTTTAGACTTAGCACAGAGTAAACGAACGGTAGGCTTTCTCCCCTTTTGATAACATTTAATATAAAGACAAGTTCCATAGGCAGCTTCTGATGCATCACAAAAGCCGTGTAATTCGATTTGTCCTGAACAGGCTTGCATCGCATGGCGAGGAATGCTGATAGTGCTCAATTGAGGAAGCTGTTGCATATATTTTAGCCAAGTGGTATGAAGATCAAGAGGAAGAGATTCATCCCAATGAACTTGAATCTTCCATAGTTGTTGTAGAAGGATTTTTGCTTTTATCACGACAGGGCCTACTAAGCCGAGAGGATCAAAAATTTGTGAGATTGTTGATAAAATTATTCTCTTAGAGACTCGTATTGGAACATCCAAATTTTCGACCCGATATTGAAGAGCATCTTCTGGAGGATTCCACAAAAGCCCAAGTGTTTTCACTTCTTCTCCAATAGGTAATATTGATTCAAGAGAAATATCGTCAGACTCCAATAAGATGGAAGGTTCATTTGACACCCACTGTCGAAGCTCGAATTTTGCATCTTCAAGTATTCGTGTTACTTCTCGCTTGATAATAGATAACTCCTCTATTGTATCGGCTCCGCATAACATATTGTCAACATAAAAATTTTGTTGTATGACACGACTCGCTTGTGGAAACGTGACTGCATTTTCACGAGCTAATTGATCTAAACATCGTATTGCTAGATATGATGAACTGGCTAATCCGTATGTGACGGTGTTTAGTCTCAGTATGCGCATTGATTCCGTTGGATCCTCTCTCCAAAGAATAACTTGTAGATTCCGCTGATCTGCATGAATGTTTACTTGCCGATACATTTTAGCAATGTCGGCACTGATGACATACGTATGTTCCCTGAAGCCGAGAGCGATGGAAAAAAGATCAGGTTGAATATTTGGTCCGACCATCAGTATGTCATTTATTGAGACATTAGAAGACGTCTTGTTGGAACCGTCAAAAACTACTCTTAGCTTTGTGGTGCTGCTACTTTCCTTCATTACAGCATGATGTGGTAAGTAATGTAGGAATGAATTTGAATCTTCTGCTGATATCTCTGAGCAATGGCCCAAAGATATGTATTCGTTGATGAACATAACGTATTGTTGCTTTAATTCAGGAGATTTGATGAATTTTCGTTCCATTGAACGTAATCGATGCGCAGCTGCGTGTTTTGATTCTCCAAGTTGAGAAATACTTCTTTTGATTGGCATTTTTACGTTAAATCTACCATCTTCTTCTCGTATAGTGGTGTGCATGAAGTGATCTTCACAAGCTTGTTCTTCGCTGGAGAGATGTCTGGATTTGATGCATTCTTCCGTCATCCAAAATCGTTCGAGCTGTTGCTGTATCTGGATTTCTGGAGAAAAAACGCAAAATGAAGCAGTTTGACTGATGCTCGAGTATTGTGCCTTTGGTGATATAGGTCCTGATACAATCCATCCAAATTTTGTCTTTTGTAAAATAGGCATGTTGTTTGCGAATCTTATTTGTCCGACACAGAGAAGCTCCCAGAAGATCGACGCTCCCAGTAGTAAATCCACATTTCCTGGTATGTCAAATGTTGGGTCGGCCAATGCAATGTCGTCTGGAATCTGGAATGATAGTAGATGTAACGCTGTTGATGGTAATGAATCAGTGATCTTGTCGATGACGAAGTATGGTAGTTCGACTTGGTAAGCGTTTAGTCTTGATTTGATGATCGTGTGCACTCGTTCTGATACTCTGGTGGAGATTTGAGCTAAGCCAGAGACTGGTACATTAATCCTTTCACTGTGAAGTTGCAGTTTATTACATAATGCACGCGAAATGAAATTTGATTGCGATGCCGAATCGAGTAAAGCTCGGTACTCATGCATGAGGCCACGACTGTCACGAATATGTAGTATTGCGGTAGACAACAAGACCTCAGACTGACATTTGGTGACGCAGTGTGTTTGTGAAATAGCATTTTCTGATAGTTTTTGTTCAGCGCGATTATTTTTTGCCTGATTTGTCGTGCTAGAACTCGACTCGCTCGCATCGCCATCATGCAGCAGCGTGTTATGTTTTTTATTGCATTTTCGACATCCTCCGAGCGCGCAAGCTTGTCCTTTATGATTTCTAAGACAATTGAAACATAATTTATGTTTTTTAGCTTCAGAAACTCTATTGGATACTGAGAGATTGCGAAAAGTTGCGCACTCGTAGATACGATGTGACGCATTGCATACAGGGCACTTATCATTTGCAACGGATATACATGATATTTCGCTATTGGCTTTCTTTGACGCGTGAGGTTTCGTGTTACCATGGAATTTGCTGCTCGTCTTATGTGAATAGTCATTGTCTAGTACTGACGCGCGTTTTTCTAGAAAAGTTAATAAACATGATTACATCCCATGAATTAGCCTTTAAGATTTCTAGAGCTCTTACGTGTTTTTGAACGTTATCGATTGTGTTACGTAAAACAATACCTGATTCCTTGTGAATTGTGGGAATATCAAGAAGTGCTTGAATATGATGATTCGTAATGAGTTTTGTATTTTTAAAACGTTTTTGCAGCAAATCCCATGCAACTGGATAATTTTGCGCTGATGATTCGAGCGAGTCAATTACTTCTGCTGCAGTGCCCTTTAGGGACGAACGTAGATAATATAGCTTTTGAATATCGGGCAATGTTGTATTATCGTGAACTAATGCGGTGAAGCTATCATAAAAATTGAGCCAATGCTCATAACTTCCGTCAAATGTGGGCAAATTCATCGTAGGTAATTTTACCGCGAATTTCCTCGTTGGTTGATTTGGATTTTGATTTTCTTCTGCGTTAACATTTTGAATAGGATTGTATTGTCTCATCGAAATAATTCGGTTTGCGCGTCCTATTAAAGAATGAAATGTTGTTTCGAAATTATCTCGCTCGATCATCTGTGCATCAGAATTATCTATGCCTTCAATATCAAATTGTATTTTTTCTAATTCGCAAAAGGTCTCTTTGACTGAGTTAATCTGCGACTGTAATTCATGAATATCGTCGGTATTTGCATGAAACGCGTCTAAATAAGTTTTGAATCGTGTCAATTTCCCCTTTTCGGTTCCTCGACGACGCGTGAGGATATTTATGTCGGCCATCGCGTGTATTTGTTTGTGTTAAATGAATGTAGGAAAACCTGTTTATTCCTGTGTGAATATTAGATTTGTTGAAATATTGATGTACACGTTTTGTTCCAACGTGGCGTATACGTGGCCTCTTGGCAAGCTGCGTCGCCTGTCTCGATATGGCGTTGATTCCTTGTCGGCCACGTGTATAGAGGTTAGCTTCCTGAATCGCCGGCTGCTGTGTCCGAGGATTCCAGATGAATCTTGTTCCGTATCCGGCTCGAAGGACCAATGTTGGGGGACGTGTTTGTCCGTGTATTTTTTGGTGATAGAATTCGTGTAAAATTTGTAGTAATTGTAAATCTTTATTTGTTGGCTTACACGGGTATCGTTTTACGTGACGCAATACACGCGCTCCTTCAGAGAGAGAGAGGGCGTTACAAATTAGTTCCTCACATTTAAAAGAGAGTGCGTTATAAGCGCTACACAATATAAATAATCTAAATCAAAATACAGTGTGAGATAAGACTATTGCCTCAACACTATATACTCTTCTGCACAAAATAATGAGAGGAATCAATTGGTATATAAAAAACACAGTTATTTTTAAGAAAAAGTATGATAATTTGCAACAAGCAGTAACATATTTTTTTTTAAACATTGATTCCTCTCATCATTTTGTGCATAAAAGTATTGAGATAAGATAATCGAAAAATGAATATTTAACGAGATTCTATCGTTACAATAGCAACTTTTACAGGAGCTAAGTTTACCAAATTTGGATCGGTCATCAGACATGTTCTCTTTGCTCCCATATTTTGTATGTCCATCCCCAATTCTCTTGTAACACCTATTCCATATCTTATCGTAGAACAAGCCATCTAAAATTTTATATAAATTTTACTAAATAACATAATATATAAATTAAAATTGTTACTATTACATTACTAAATATTTTAAAATAGCACAAGAAAATAAGCGATTACGGAATATTTAACATTTTTTTCTAATTTTTTACACTTTGGCATTACTTAAAATATTTTTTGCAAAACACGTATTATTTTATATGAGTGAATGTTTTTAGAAATAGTTTATAGAAATAATTTATTAGAGCATTATATAAATCACGCATCTGATATGGTTTATTACAATATTCAGGTTATCAGATTATCAGAAACTCAAAAATGCGACAGCGAATAGAGCTACTTTAAAAACAATCCTTATCTTAATTCTCCTCAATACGCGGAAGGTCTTCGATTTCATAATTTTAAAGTGTGCGATGTAATCGACATATTATCATACACGTGACTTAATAATTTTTCTTTCTTTGTGTAAACTTTTCTCACAATTTTACCTCGAAAGCATATTCTTTATTAGGCGTAACGTTTGCCGCGGTGCTTCGAGCAATCCCATGTTTCTGTACATTGGTAGCTCCTGGATTTTTATGCGCTGGACATCTGCATCTAAAAACACAAGTCAAAACAAATACATTTAAAATTTGTATGTTTTGCATTGTTATCAGTTTTATCGAGCATTGCTACCGAACTAGTATGCACTTCTTTACTGAATACTGCACATGTAGGTTTCTCTGGCAAATTTCTACCGTAAATATTTACTGAAAAAGAAAATTATTTACTTGATTCAAATAAATATTTACTAGATTCTAATAAATATTTACTTGATTCTAATAAATATTTACTTGATTCTAATAAATATTTACTTGATTCTAATAGATATTTACTTAACCATACATTCTGCCAATCTTCGCGACCGACAATGTTTTCGCGAATGTTCGAAGAAGCAGAGTGATTTTCAAAAGATTCGACGTCACCGCCACAACGACGGTGAACGCGTCGTCGTTGCTAGTTTGCAATTCCGCAAAAAACTATTTTATTTACGCACCCAACAAATTTTGCGAGGTTTTTATCGTTAACCGACGCGTCATATCTTCGCTCGCGAGTAATGACAACGTTGATTACGATTACGTTGTTCGCGGATTGAACGACGAAATGGAATACGATATTCGAGCCAGAGACGCGTTCAACGAATGCGATGAAATCGTCGTAACGTTCAGCGATATCGACGGAAGAAGAATAGTCGCGCCCACGATCGAAGGACTGTACACTGGTAACGATGCGGCGTTATACACTCGCGATGAATATGTATTTAACGATTATCGATCGTTGTTAGATTGTCAATGAGAACGTCGATGCGTCGTCGCATCCCGTTTAATAATTCGTTCATTTTTACGTCGAATATGTAATTTAGCATAAAGAAATGTGCTTTCCAATTCCCACTCTTCAAATGTTTCAGAACACCATCTACGTATGAACGTTTCAACGACGGATCGTTCGCACGCAAACCGGACAACGTCGGAACAAATCTCTCGATAGTTTCAACGATCAATGATACGATCGGTTGTCGGGATCGAGAAGACGATCGTTCGAAACTCCATATACGCCACATAGGTAACGACACGACATTGTCATTCGTCAATCGAACGCGTTTCCGTCTGTCGTCAAATTTTACGACAAAATGATGTCTCTGTGCAGCCGTGGCAACGTCGAACGACAAATTGAACAAACCGTTGTTTCGATTGAGCGAATCGTAGAGTTTACTTTCGACGAACGCTTCCAAATAATCATCGGCCACGATCATACCACTCGAGGTGGTGTCGTTCGCATCGTTATCAGTCAACGTTGTTGCTAGTATCGCCGGAACGCCGATGACTTTAAAAAGAATTCTTTCGCTCCCCAGCCACGACGTAAAGATCGATTCGTCCAAGGGTATCGATCGTCGTGGCTCGTTTCTATCGATTAACAGTGATAACGATGTCGTGTGTCGCGATAAAATTATCATTATTGTTATTGACATTATCGATCTTATCGTCATTGTCGTTCGCGATGTCGATCATGCGTGTGGATTCTTGTTCTTACGAGGTACGATATTATCCGTGGCGATTCGAACGAACAACCGTGAATCGTATCTACGTGAACGCGTCGATTCTTCGTGAAACGACGCACAGTGGGGCGAAACCTTTAAAAATCGGTCAATGGGCGGAAAAAAAAAGTTGCATAAATTTTTATTTTTAACATATTTTTATATTCTTTACACTTTAATCTATCTAAAAATATGTTTAGGGCATTCATTTTTATTGATATTTGTACTAATAATATTTAATGAATTTAGTATTTTGAAGAAATAGTGAATTTACTGTACATTGTAGCTTGAGTTTAAGAACCCTCAGATTGAAAATAGATGAAAACTCTTGTCAAATTTTTATTACAACAAAATTAATATGTTCCAAAGATAACATAAATATCATTTTTATGTTGTCAAATAATCAGGAGACGCGGTAGTGTCTCCGGCCAAGTTCAAAGAACGACACTACTAAGTCAGGAAAAGAATCTCTGGCAAAGTTCAGAAAATGACACTACTAAGTCTCTTATCCTGCGCGCACAAAGTCGACTTTTCGGGGATTTGTAGCAACTAAAATATAAAAAATTTTATAAAAACACATAGTATATCCTTAAAGGCGGCATCGCCACGACTAATTTAAGCCAAAAAAAATTTAAATTGGTCCAGCCGTTTCAGAGATACAAGCGGTCAAAAAGTGATGTTGGTAATGCAAAAAATTAAGAAACGTCGTCTCCTTATTCTTCTCCTCTGTCCGCAGGGACGAATGAAGAATTTACGGGGCCCAGAGTATTATCATTATCATTAAAATTTACGGGAATTTCTCGCACCAGGTGCCAAGAGTCGACGATTTCGACTTCCCCGAGTTGCGCTACGGGAATTCCTTGCACCAGGTGTCAAGGTTCGACGAATTTGACTTTCGCGAGTTGCGCTACAGGAATTTTTCGCACTAGGTGCAAAGGGTCGACGAATTCGACTTTCCCGAGTTGCGCTACGGGAATTCCTTGCATCAGGTGTCAAGGGTCGACGAATTTGACTTTTGTGAGTTGCGCTACAGGAATTTTTCGCACTAGGTGCAAAGAGTCGACGAATTCGACTTCCCCGAGTTGCGTTCCCTGAGTTGAGAATAGTTTTCAAGATATATTATATGCGTATGTTTATTTTCATTTGACATAATATTTCTACCTGAATATTTATAAGCACAAAATAATGAGAGGAACAAATTGGTGTAAAGGAAACACATAGTTGTTTTTAAGAAAAAACATGAATTTGCAACAAGCAGGTACATATTTTTTTTTTAAACTATTTATTTCTTTACACTAATTGATTCTTTTTATTATTTTGTGCATACAAGTATGCAGATAAGGTAATGGAAAAATGACTATTTTACAAGATATTTTATTGTTTTAGTAAAATTATGTCAACGTATAAAATATCTCATAAACTATTTAATTTGTGGCCATTCTATCTATATAACTTTTAACACTGGATATTGCAAGGAATCAATTTATAAAAAAATTAAGATAGAGTTTCATTTAAAAAAACTAGATTGACTTTCAAATCTCTGAAGCGCTTTCATCCAAATTAATATGTCCATCTTTTTTCCTTTTTCGAACCAAACATCTTTTGTCTAACACATTTTCCTATAAAATGTTTTATTTTCGAGATATTTAATATAAGTGTAGAATTTATGGAATAATTTTTTTTTTATAAGCAAGGTTTATAAACAGGATTTATTTATATAGAATAAAAAACAGCAAAAATTTTTAGGAGATTGCATTGATGATTTAGTGATAATAAATAAATATTATTTTTAAATATTAATGTGATTACTTGATTTTCAACTATTCAGAAATACTATACAGAAGATAAATGTAGCTTCACTTCTTTATAAGCAAATTTTCTGCAATATTTTATTTAGTATAATAATTTTAAATCTCTGCATATGTTTATTAAAATTATTTTAAACTGTTCGCTTGCTTATTGCAAAAAAACTTGTACAAAGTTTACAATTATTAATCTAAAATTTATAACTTGTTCGTTTTACGTATTAATACACTTTTTTTATTTTTCAGATCCAGAAAAAAATTAGAAAAAATAATCGGCTGCTCTGTATAACGGCTGCCGTAAGCGCTGAATTAAAATATCGGCTGCAATAGCGCTGAGTTTTGGCCCTGGCTGGCTTGTCCTAGGCGCCCAATTAAAAAATCTGATATAGAATTCTGTAACTTTAATTATTCGTTTAAGGTGATTGTGACACTTGCATGACTAAAAGACTGCCCTAAGCGCCATATATCTGTATAAGGCTGCCCCGAGCGCCAGCTCAAAATGCATCATCAGTGTCACAAGTTCTATTATGGCAATAAAGAAAAAGACATTTTGATTTCCGAAGAATGGTTGACAGAAACGATGATAGATAGTTTCCATGCGTTACTCGAAAGAAATTCTGAATATGCACCTCGACCTGTATGGTTGACGATATTTCCTGATCAGATTGTTCCACTCGAAAATCTAAAAAAGAAGCATTTGCAAATACTGCACAGTAATTTTGCGGGCGGACATTGGGTTACTTGTCATTACGACGCAAAGTCTGTTATTATATATGATTCTCATGAAGGCAGTCGTAATGCTAATAAGCAAAATTTGAATGAAGAAATTCGAATTTTTGTGGAGAGATTATTTCCTTTTCATGATTTTCAAAACAATCCGATAGTCTTTCCTACAGTCCAGTCGCAAGTCGACGGTTGTAATTGTGGTCCTATGGCGATTGCGTTTGCTACATCGATTCTGTTTGGCATAAATCCTTGTATTGTGACGTACGATCGATCTTTGCTAAGACCTCATTTGTTTGCAATGTTTGCAGGACAAACAATCACTCATTTTCCGTACCTCTGTAATTCAACTGCTCCATTAATGTTATTACCGTTGGAGACATTGAAAATACGAGAGGCGGATGCACTGAGAAAAAGGCTTGCACGTAGCAAGGAAACTGAAGAACAGCGTTCAAAACGACTCGAGAAAGATGCTTTTTCTCACAAACAACAATATGCCAAAAACGCTGATTTTTTATGCACTCAAAAGCGCAATAAATATAAACAGGACCCTAAAATAAAATGTTATAAAATGTGTGAGGTATATAAAAAAAACCCCAAACTGAAACGCCAGATAATGTGTGATCAGTACATACAAGATCCCGAAACACAACGTCAGAGAGTGCGTAATCAGTACAAAAAAAATCCTGAGGAACAATGTAAAAGAAAACGCGACGAGTACCAAAAAGATTTAGAAAATAAACGAGCTCAAAAACGCCATAATTACTCACACCAATTGCTGTACAATCGGCAAATCAAAAGAAAAAATTATTTTAAAAATGCTGCACGTGAAAGAGATCGCCGAAGAAAATTTAAACACAAACATTCTGACTCAAAAAAACTGTACAACAAAAAGTATTATGCAAAACGTGGTAACAAGTCTATCGTACAAAGATCAAAGACGATCGAGAGAGTAAAAGAAAAATTCAGTACTGTCCGATCTTGGCAAAAGTGTTTTAACTTTCCAAAATGGTCAGAGTTCTATATTCGACGGATATCGAGGAAAATTAATAAACCGGCGATATGTGCTCGATTGGAAGCCGAATATATATTCAAGTGGTGCATGATAGCAAAAAAATCGTACGTCAATGCAGCAAGAAAAGTGTTTTTGTATTTGAAAAATGCTGCTGAAACCGCACTATTGCGATTCAATGAATGTAAGACTTTGAAATATCCAAAAAGCGATCGAATTAGAGCTCTTTGTGGCTCATCCAAACATACTTCGTCTTCCGAAGCATACTTTTTTGAAACTGCTTACGAGCAAAGGAAAAAGTTTGAGCAACCACTTATAATAGGACAATCCTCTTCTCATGGAGTGATAAATGTTTTACCGTTAATGGATAACAATGATAAAAAGTCAAAAATATGGCACTGTGACGAGAAACGATGCCGCATAAGTGATATTTCCTTGGAAAAGTATGTGAAATTGTTGGAAGAGTTTGAAGGAGCTACTATAAAGAAGATAATGAATGCTAAATTTATGGCGCGGCTCAAAAATTGTTCTGTTTCACATATGAGTAGCAGATTGGGACATCCTCCGGACTGTTATGCAAATCCAAATATTTGCGAATCATACATTGCAACGATAAGCACTTTATCGCCTCATTTTCCTCTCGTGAGAAATATTCGAATAAATGTCTACAAATTGATAGGCAATTATAAAAAATTTCATCATTTGTTTTCAGCTTTGAGATTTGTCAATATGGATAAATTGCTGAAAATTTCCAATGATGCAAAGGTTAAAGCAAGATTTTACAAAAACAATTTGACCGTTAGTTTGGACGAGGAAAAAATTTTGTCGCAAAATTACGAAGCGTTTACAGTTATAAAAAAGAGATTGTTGGATACACCACGTTTCCCTTGTGTCTCTTGCGAAAAACTATGTGTGAATAGTGACGTTTCTGAGCTAAAAAAGCTGAAAAAACCAGTAGAGGGATCTTTTTGGAAAAACTTGATGACTTACGTAACAGAACACAATAGCGATACTGGATTAATTTGTAAGTTTTGTTTGGGCAAATTTCGGAAAGGCATGTTGCCTTCTACTTGCGTTTTGAATAATCTTGCCGTAAAACCATTACCGGATGTTTTGTCGGATTTCAATGATTACGAAAAAATGTTAATCAAGAGAATGAGTAGCTTCCAAGTAGTGCAAACAATGGGCGCTGTTTCGAACAAACATTTGCCGCACAGACAAATGATCCGTAAAGTAAAAGGTAGAATATTTCATTTGCCACTTTCTTTACAAGAAACATTGGATAAGATATGTCCTCCGGAAAATCCTATAAATTTGAAACACGAGTTGCACATTCTCGTTCGAGGTATGCCTAAAAAATCAAAAGTTGTTTGGGAAAATTTGGTGGATATTAATAAAGTGTTTAAGGCTTTGCAATGGTTAAAAGAAAATAATCCGCACTATTCGGAAATTCGTCTTCCAGCGTCATCTGATGATTTATTAAATGAGAAGTTGCAAGAAACAGAATATCAGATCGTCGATAATGGGGGCGAGGAGAGCAATAATGACGAAATAGATGAGGTGGTTGAGGACACCGTACAGCAGATTAAAGATAATGACCAAATCGTTTTGAAACGTAAGGCTTTCCTGACGCAAATTACCAAAGACTCGGGTATTAATGATCAGTATACGATATACCCAATGCGCGTGAAAAGGATTGATAACGAATCTGCACTCAAACTTTATCAAATGTTAAAAATCGAAGATGTTCCAATGAATAATCGTTATAAATATCTGGATGTCATGTGTTTCCCCGATTTATATCCAGAGGGTATCAATGGACAACGAGAAGATAGAAATTTTGCATTACCGGAATATTTATTCATCAGAACGCGATTGATGTCGAAACACAATAGATTCAGATTGAATCCGCAGTACTTGTTTTTCCTTCTTCATGATACTAACAACCGACAATTGAAAAACGGTATATATTATACGATGATGGTTGCTAACGCACGAGAGAGATATACTGCTGATAGATACTTGAACGAATTGAAAGACGAACAATTGGAATCGAATTTAATGAGTATTTTTGGAAAACTGAGAAATACGGATCAATTTTGGCGACAACCATTCAATAATGTGAAATGCATGACTCTGCATTACGGCCCAGCAACGTGGTTTTTGACTTTGAGTCCTAGTGAATGGAAATGGTCCGATTTGGGTGAATATTTACGAGACATGAATCCCGATAAAGAGAAGTTAAGCATTAACGAACTAATCGCATACGACCCTGTTAGCACGTCTAGATTCATGTGCATAAAATTCAAAGCCATGATTGATTTTATTCGTTCAGTTGATAACCCAATAGGGGAAGTAATCCACTACTTCTGGCGATTAGAATATCAAACTAGAGGTATCCAGCACATGCATTGCTTGATTTGGATAAAAGATGCTCCTGTGCTAGGAAAATCGCCGGATGAAGAAGTTGTTTTGTTTATTCAAAAATACGTGACGTGCGAAATTCCAGATAAAAACGTTTCGCCAACGTTGTACGAAACGGTTACAAGTGATCAGAATCATAAACATAACTCGTATTGCATGCGTACAAAGAAAACCGAAACAAATATTTACAGAAAGTGTCGGTTTGATTTTCCGCGATCAGTTACGACAAATTTTGTTTTAAGAGACGTTGTCACTTCAATAGTGGGTAGAAAAAATTTACGCAGTAGAAGCAGGTTGTACGATCTTCCTCGCAAGAAGTCGGAGAGGTTTATTAATGATTATAATCCGGCTATCAAATTGGCTTGGGAGGGAAATATGGACATACAATTTGTTGGAGAAAAATCAGAGTTTTTAAACTCGTATTTAACAAAATACACGACAAAGTCGGAAAAATGTAACATAGACTTTGAAATGATAGATTCCAATAAGCCTTTGGCATCGAAATTGTGGAATTTTGCGATGCGTCGTTTGAATAACAGAGAATGCGGTGCTTTAGAAGCTGCGGATACCCTATTAGGGCATCCCTTGTATGGTACGGATTGTGATACCATTATCAAATGGATCGACGTCAATGAAGTAAGAAACAGAAAAGTTAAAACATTCAATGAAATTACAGCTCTCGATAAAAATTCTACGAATATCTATTGTCCGTCGCTCATCGATGATCATTATCCAAACAGACCTAAAGAACTAGAATCATTGAATTTGTACGATTTTACAAGATTCTGGGACATTGTAAAACAGATGCCAAAAAGTGACGAGGTCGAATATTACGAACTGGTATCGCGTTTATTTGTAAAGAAACGAAAAAAGTGTAGTTTAATAAACCATTACCGATTCAATGTAAAAACTGAACCCAAAAAGTACTTTTACTCGCTGCTTCTTCTGTTCAAACCATGGAGAGATTCGAGTGAACTCAAAGGTGCGTACGAAACTTACACGGATGCCTTTAAGAATTCAGAGACTGGATTGACGAAGGCAATGAAATATCACGAAAGGCTCGAAGAAATACAGAAAGCTTTTGAGGATGTTACTGAATTGATCGAGAAGCGTGAAAATGATCTAAAAATAGCAGACGGAGACAAATCTGATGACGATGAACTGGATTGCAATCCAGTACAAGCTGACGACGCGATGAAAAATCTGGAAGATTTTGGTAAGATTGACGCCCCGATTAATTTATCGCAAATGATGTCGCAATTGAACAAAGATCAGAAAAGAGTCTTCGACAGGGTATGCCAAGTTTTACAAAATAAAAATCATATTCTACGATTGTACGTAAGCGGTGAGGGAGGTACAGGAAAAAGTTTTCTTATTGAAACGATCAAACATTGGATCAAAATAAATTTGAAAAAAACGACTGCGATATCTGCTCCCACGGGTATTGCAGCATTCAATATCGATGGCCTGACAATTCATAGAATGTTTCAGCTACCCGTCACACATGAATCTACGCCTAAGTACGTGCAATTGTCAGACGTAATCTTGAAAATTTTGAGAGACAAATTGAAGAATGTCGAACTATTCATAATCGATGAAGTATCCATGATTTCGAATGTGACACTTATGTTTATCAATCTACGATTATGTGAAATTTTTGATACGACAGATACAAATGATGGTTTCTTTGGTAGAAAACACATTCTCTTGTTTGGAGACTTGTTGCAGCTTCCTCCTGTAAAAGGACATCCTCCGTTCGTTAAAATGTCTCGATCAGATGTTCAGAAGTATTTAGGTACCATGGGTGGATTTGACTTGTGGAGATTGTTTGATTACGACGAACTCTTGATAAATATGCGACAAAGAGGCGACAACAGATATCGCGATATACTTTCTAGAATACGAATAGGTCTCATAACGGATTCTGACATCAATGTACTTGAATCAAGAAAAATCATTTTCAAAGAAAATAGTTGCGACGAAAGATTGAATGAACTTTACACTTATATGAATCAATTACCGACCGATACAATATGTTTATTACCTACGTGTTATTTGTGCAAGGTTTTGAACACGGCAATGCTTAATAAAATCGACGGCGAGGAAATTCTACTAATAGCAGAAGATGATGTCGACTGTGCTCCAGCAATAAGAAAAAAAGTGCAAAAAACCTTGGAAGATAAAGATGACAAAGTTTCAGAAACGGCAGGCATTGAAAGAGTAATAATGATTAAAATTGGTGCTAAAGTGATGATTCGACGAAACATTGACGTAACTCTGGGACTTGTCAACGGAACAATAGGCAATGTAGTTGCGGTTAATCGTGCTGCTGATGGAAATATTTATTCCGTCACATTAGTTACTTCGGATAACAAAGAATTCGCAATAACGAGAGTAGATATTAAATTCGAGATATTTCACAAAATAGTGGTACATCGCAAACAATTTCCATTGTCCCTCAGTTATGGAAT
This sequence comes from Linepithema humile, assembly GCF_040581485.1. Classification (NCBI taxonomy): domain Eukaryota; kingdom Metazoa; phylum Arthropoda; class Insecta; order Hymenoptera; family Formicidae; genus Linepithema; species Linepithema humile. The sequence continues at coordinate 22,586,231 of NC_090128.1, read as the reverse complement.
AACTATACACAAAAGTCAAGGCGTTACGTGTAAAAATGCAATGATGGATCTGGGAACGACTGTATTCAGTGATGGTCAAGCCTATGTAGGTTTGTCTCGAGTGAGTACATTGGAAGGCCTACATTTGATAAACTTCAATCCGGCATCAGTTCAAGCACACTCAGGAGCCATTTCGGAATATAATCGACTGAGATCTTTGTTCAAATCTCAGCTACCACAAATCGATTTATCCAAGAAAAAGGCTATAAAAGTTTACGATCGTCGATGGACCATACCTAATATCATTGATAATGTACAGAATCATGGTTGCGAGGAATCAAAAAGTGTAATTACGTGGAAAATATACGGCCTTTTTAATGACGATAATGTTTCGTGTTACGCTAATGTAATATTGCAGTGTGTATTTCATTGCGTGCGTATCAGGCAACAAATACTAAAATATAAAGCATCGAACGCATTAACTGATGCTATATGCGCGTATACTGAGCGTAAATATTGCAACGTTCAAGCGGTTAGAAGATCTGTCGGAGAATGCTTCGAAGAACGAATACAACAAGATGCTTCGCAATTTTTCATGGCTCTAATGTCATCGTATTCTGAAATCAATGATATATTGGAACACGAATTGAAGCACGTAACATGTTGCTCAAATGCCAAATGTAATTACACGGTAACTACGTTGGAAAAAAGTTGTTTGCTAATATTACCTATACAATCGACATTAAAAAGGAAAAGAGGTGTCACGCTACAAACTTTGATTGATTCGGAATTTTCCAAATGGGAAACGATAGACGGCAGTTGTAACGCATGTAAAGGTTCCGTTCTGAAAAAGAAAACCGTAATCGAATCGACTTTATCCATCTTAGTGATACAGCTCAATTTATACACTTTTGTGAACGGTGTTTGCAAAAAAATTATCAACAATCGGATTAACGCCGTACCGACGAATAATATCACGATAGATAAAAAAAAGTACAAGGTAATAAGCGCTATATTTCACGAAGGCGAAGAAATGAATCGTGGTCACTACACGTGTATGTTGAGAGCAGAAAAAAAATCAGAATGGTATTGCTCTAATGACATGAAAGTCATTAAGAAAAACTGGCCCAAAGGAGCACAAGGGGCGTACATATTGTTCTTGGAGCAGATTAAGTGATTTTGGAAATAACTGCATTTAATGACACTTTCCTCGAATGTAAGTGTCGGAATTTCTTTGTAGTAAATTTACGTAAATTTTTTAGATCCGGAAAATTATAACAATTAATCGACTGCTCTGGCGCTTCATAAAAGCTGCCGTAGGCGCTGAACTAAAACATCGGCTGCCATAGCGCTGAGTTTAGACTTGTCCTAGGTGCCAAATTAGAAAAATTATTTTTGGGCCCCAAACAAAAATTATTTTCGCAATTATAGCGTTTACGGCTGCAATAGCGTTGAATTCAGGCTTGCCCTAGGTGGTCAATTAGAAAAATCTGGGATAGAATTCTGTGCACAAAATGTAAAAAAGTAGGTGATATAGCACAAAAATTCATAAATGATAAGATCAGGCCAAGTTCCAAAAAAGACACTCCAATATGTTTATATTTTAATAATAATCTAAATTTTTAATATATTACCAACATGAAAAATAACTGATATATTGTTCAAGGTGCAAATTCAAAATAAACATACATAAAATGTATAAATAAAACTGATCATAATTTGATTCTAGAAAGTAAGTGATATATTATTCTTAGTGCACATATACAAAATTTTTAAAAATTTAATTAAAATAACAAAATATTTATTAAAAAATACAAAAACACTTGGCGCTGTCAACGGACTTCACCCATCCCCCCTCCCCCCTAGCGCAACCCCTTCACGCCATTTCCCCCTTTCCTCCCCCCCCCCGTCAAGAGGCTCCACCACCCCTCCACCCCTTTACATCTTTACACCTATAGTATTATGAAACAACGAAAATGAGTAATAATGTAATAATAGTATGATTAACTGACATCATGTAATTAATTGACATTATGTAAGTTAACATGTTGTTCGGTGTATATTATACATAATATATATATATTTCAATACATGTAGTTAAAGAGAATTGAATTCAAATGTTTAAAGTACCAAAAAGTTTACGGTCCAAAACGGTCCAGACTGAAATATACGTTAATCTACAGGGCAAAGTATGTAGTTTCTTAGCATATACGTTTTGTATCCCCCTTCATCTCCCTTTTGCAAAAAATTTCTAATTAATGTTAGTTTGATGCGGCTAGTAGCGCCTAACTGGTTCATTTTCTTTTAATGTTTTCAAATTTAATCGCGAAATTTGATGCAAATTACACTTTGTTTTAAATCATTGTTATGATTAACAATTTTATATAAAAAAAAATGATAGAGAAAACAAAAGTTATTAATTTTTAAATAAATTTTTCATAAAGTAAAAAAATTGTAAACTAATTGTACTGCATCAAATTTTTCTTTACGAAAAATAATCATTTGTTGATTACTTCTCAACTCCTGCATTTTTTTTTATGTCTTCCATTGAGATTTTGAAATTTTCGATCTATTAGACGGCATGCGCGATGATCTAAGAATTCAGTATCTCATCTGAATGAAAAAGAGAATTTCTTATTCAACCATGTTTCATTATTTTTATAGAACTTTTCAAAATGATATCTGCTTACTGTCTATTTTGATTGTAAATGTTTCAAGAAATTAAAAAATTTATATAGTAATTTAAATCGTAAAATTCTCCAAAACGTATGACATACACAAAACTTTATGTTTGGCTGTATCCATGGTATTATATGTCAGTAACAGTGCACAAATGGTTGATTCATGGAAGCGCTATAATAAAATATGCAATTGTACTAATAGGTCAATTATCTGAAGATGAAGCAAATCACAAATATTTTCGAAATTATAGGGAAAATTATTCTCGAAAAATGTCTCGAAAAATGAATAACGAAGATATATTTACGAATCTGTTAATTGCTTCAGACCCAGTTGTTTCACATTCAAGGCGAATAATTGAACACAAAAAAAAGAACTATGTGACGATGCTAAGAATCTTTTAGACTTGACGAATTAGATTATTATGAATAAAATAATAAAGACACTTGACGGATACTCAAAAATAAAATTGATCATGTACAATATTAGCCTTACTTAGTTATTCGGGTTCTTTTTCTTCTTTAAACATTGCTATTGTATTGTATTTTGTATATTGCTATTGTAAATTTTGTGATTATTGTGATTTTATTTTATTTTATTGCAGTACAAAATGTTCGACTTAATATTAAATGTCAACTGCATGATTATTTAATTTGACAATAATAATTGAGTTATTATTAAATTATTTGATATTTTAGGAAAATTAGAACTGTTCAGAGATTGTTATTTTTCAACAAAAAAAATTAATTACACTGTAATAAATTCTTTTTTTTCTTTATTTAAGTGAATGAATTTTGCTATATGTCGATAAAGCATTTATTAACTGTATAAATTATTTTAATTATAATTAAATCGATTTTTTAGTTTACATACTTGAAGTATATTATTCTTAGTTAATATATGCCAAATTTCAAGTTTTTTAATTGAAAAATATTAAAACTATACGTCAATGACCGCGAAAAGAGGTATTCGCCTCACTGTGCGACGGTGCGACTTTGTCACGGTGGTGAATCGAAAAATTACGAACTCGTCTCTTCGGTTCTGAGCGAAGCGATAAAAACTTTGCATCGTTGCACAGTGCGGCCAAATTTGTTTTATTGGGACAAAAATAGAAACTCATATATAAATCGCACAAGAAGTATGTTTTTAATATTAAAAAGAACTCACAATTATGTTTGAAGTTAATAAAAAGTAATTATATGTAATATTATATCTAAAAACAAAAACATATTTTTATTAGAAATGATAACTATTCACTGTCTGAATTAGTATCGCTCAAGTGCATGTCTGGTAATATAGATTCATCAGGCATGTCATTTGACATTCCTGATGAATTTATGTTAAGCAGATAATCTTGAATATCTGAAAAATCTTCATTAGATTTTTTTGTGGTAGTTTTTCTACGGTTTGAAATTAGAGGGTCCGAGGTAAGTAAAAGAACATTAATGAGGTCTCTATTTGTATCCTCTCTGCTTGTTTTACGAGTATGATTTAGTCGATTTTTTCGAATTTCCTTATGTCTAGCCTCTAAAGCCTCCTCAGAAAGGAGTCCTATGGGTAGATCAAAATAATGTATTACATCACAGCCGTGTATTAATACTTTATGCACACTACTTGGCATATAGTACCAGCTATATAACGCTAAATACAATTTTAGAGTATCTTGCAGGAGTACTTCAAATTTAATTGTATTTATTGCCTTACAACTGGATAGCACTCTTAAAATTAAATAAAACTTATCTATCAAATTTTTATCGATGCCAGTAACTTGAGAACTAATTTCACTATTGCTGAAAAACTTCCTTGCAGTGTTACCATCGTTGCTTGAACCATATCCTGGTTTTGGCTTATCTACAATAAGACCTAATCGAGCCTTAAAATTTTCTTGTACTTGCTTTTTTGTTTGTTCAAAGATTTCTTTGTGTTCCTCACCTCTTACTTGCCATTTTTTAAATAGAAGTCTATAAGAAATGTGTAGGAGACATTCAAAAAATCTTATCCAACAATGAAGTGTAGATAAGCCAAAACGAAAATTTTCAGTATCTGGAAGCTTCTGAGTTATGTTCGGGAAATTCATTTCTTTAGGAGTTGCTCCGCATATAAAACATTTAGAAGTCGCATTAGTATTGGATAAAATATTGCTAACACTACCATCCAACATCGTAAAGTATAACTGAAAATCAATTTGCACATTGTAATGATTAGAATTAATCATGTAAGGAGAAAGATTTTTAATTTTGCAATCATAAGAGATTCTTGTTCTCTTACTAATGTCTGACTTTCTTTCATAAATATAAATTTAATTGGACGGCAAAAAAACGTAGACGATGGACGAAGATTTATCCATAACTCTTTGTTATTTCTGGTATCTATTAATTTAAGTGGTACAAAAGCAATTACAAACATAAATTCATCTGTTTGAGATGAATTTTCAGTGAATTTCTGTTTGTAAATACTATGACCTGAGCTACCATCAAATCCCCATTTACATAAAAGCTTTAAATTGGTAACATTTTCGATATTAACCATTTTTAAAATGCTACAGCAGTTACGTTTAATAAATCTTGCAAATCTATTTCAGCAGATATCTCAGTTACAGATATCGATAAAGGCAAGAATGATCTTTTCATCTGTCTAAGGACTTTTACGGACGGAAACGAGTACGAGCTTTTATGTAAAGTATTAACAAAGGACCTAAGTATTAAATATTTTCTTTCTGATAGGTCTAAATCTAAATACAATGCAATTATATTGTAACGGTGCGACTTCCCGTATGGGAGCGGTTAGCGCGGTTAAGCTCGCCGGTGCCAGGATTCGGAATGCGGAACGGGTGAGACTCCAAATAAGTAGGCGCGGTTAAGTCGTAAACTATGATATATTTTAGCTTTCTTATGTACAATATATACAGGGTGTTCTGCCGTCGGACTTGGTTCGGCCAAGCTAGGCGAAAGAATAGCGGTAAACGCAAGATACCCAGAATAGGGGTAAGCGCAAAGTAACGAATACAAAGAATAGCGGTAAACGCAAGATACCGTAACGAAAATAAGGAATAGCGGTAAGCATAAGATGCAAAGTAACGAATACAAAGAATCGCGGTAACCGCAAGATACCGTAACGAAAGTAAGGAATAGCGGTAGGCGTAAGATGCAAAGTAACGAATACAAAGAATAGCGGTAAACGCAAGATACCGTAACGAAAATAAGGAATAGCGGTAAGCGTAAGATACCAAGAATAGTGGTAAGCGCAAAGTAACAAATACAGAGAACAGCGGTAAACGCAAGGTACCGTACCGAATAGCGGTAAGCCAAGTATAGCGGTAAGCGCACGCGGTCGGAGGCCGGGAGCACCCGGCTGAGTCAGGGAGCGCCCTGGCTCGGGTACGGAAATCGGTCGGGAACCGGGAGCACCCGGTAGAGTCAGGGAGCGCCCTGGCTCGTATACGGAGATCGGTCGGGAACCGGGAGCACCCGGTAGAGTCAGGGAGCGCCCTGGCTCGTATACGGAGATCGGTCGGGAACCGGGAGCACCCGGTAGAGTCAGGGAGCGCCCTGGCTCGTATAGGATTGGCTTCGAGGTGTCACGCTCGAAGCCGGACGGGACTGTCCCGGTCTCGGCCGAGACCGGCCTTTTATACCCGTCACGGTGATCCCCACCCGTGACGGGCTCCCACCTAGCCGCCGTTCGGACCGGGTTCGGTCTCCGAACTGGCGGTCCGTAGGGATGACGCCTTAAGGCGTCGTCACACCACCTCCCCCCTTTGGAGATGCCGTTCGGTGGACTGACCGGAGCTTACCCCTCCGGTCGAATTTCAGTACCACCTTACCGTTGGGTGTCATCACCCGGTACTTGCGGTTTCGGTGGACCGCCCAATGAGGCACCTCGACCTGGGTGCCGTCGTCGAGGCGGACTGGAATCGCCGGGAACTCGATGGGCCCCGGGACCGGTGGCTGCAGCACGTCGTCCCTTGATGCCGTGCCGGGGCGGCCGATTGGTTTCCCCTGGTTGTCAGGCGCGGGAGGTCGCGCATCCCTTACCTGAGAGGGTGCCGGCGCCGTAGGCCTCGCTTGGGCAGGCCCCGTGGGTGGCCGAATCCCGGGCGGGCTAGCGGCCGCTGCCCTCAGGATGGCAGATCGGGGTGGAATCTTCGGCCCGGCGGCCGTCTGCAATCGCCGGATCTCGGTACGCGGCCTGCGTACCGGCCGCAGCGGTGGTGGGGAGGCGAGCCATTCCGCCTTCCTCCGTTGGTCGGCATCCGACCTCTGTATCGTGGTGCCGACCCGAGGTGCGCGCGCCGACACGGGAGGGCCGCAAGGGCGTTGGGGCCCCTCGTCTCCTGAGCTGTCGCTGATGCTCCCGAAGAGCTCTTCAACCTCGCGTTGTCGGTTGTCCGTCATCGTGTGCGATCTCCTCATGACTGGCGTGTGAGCTAAATGCCGCGCTCGATAGGATCGCCCGTGGCGCCCGCCGGTGGCCTTTAGCGGTTCTCCGGTGGGCTCGGTTCGGTAGCTCGGTCGGTCAGCAGTGTTTTCCCTTACCGACACTGCACATACCTCATCGCCCGTTGCGGCGGGCTCTGCCTCGGTTATCTCCAAATCGTCCGGTGGGCCGGGCTTCAGATCCTGGATGTGCACATGTCGGTACCACTTCCCACGTGAGTCCTGGAGGTCGACAATGACCGGTGAAGGTATCCGTCGCACGGTCATTGGGCCAACATACCGCGGCGCTAACTTCGCGTTGAACGCCTCTGCTTTCGTGGACAGTGGTCGGTCTCGTTTCCATACTCGGTCGCCGATCTTTGGCCGCCACTCACGGCGCCGTAGATTGTAGTGGTGTTCCTGTTGTTGGAACGCCCTGGCGAGCTGTATGCGCACGACCTCGTAGGCTTCCTCCAATTGTCGCTGGTTGTTTTCGGCTCCCGGCGGTGGGCCGTCCCGGCTCCGGTCTTCTGCGTGTGGTGCGGCTAGTTCCCTCCCGTGGTTGAGGTACGCCGGCGTGTAACTGGTGCTCTCGTGGCGTGCGGTGTTATACGCGAATTGCAGGGCCGGGATACGGGCGTCCCAATTCCGGTGGTCTCGGTCGACGTACTGGGCGATCATTGTCTTGATGGTTCGGTTCGCCCTTTCCACCGAATTGCAATGAGGTGCGTACGCGGGAGTGGTTCGGTGCCGGATGCCGAAGGTCCGTAACAGTTCCCGGAACTCGCGCGAGCAAAACTGTGTCCCGTTGTCGGAGCTGATCTCGTGTGGGCAGCCATGCCGATAAACCAGCCGGTGAGTTACTTCTCGCGTTACGTTAGGGGCCGTGGCCTTCCGTAACGGCACCATCTCCAGCCACTTGCTGAATCGGTCCTGCATGGTGAGTAGCCAGGTATGCCCCTGGTGAGATCTGGGCAACGGGCCCACTAAGTCGATGGAAACCCGTTCCCAGGGTGCGGTTACGGCCGTGGGGTGCAGGTTTCCGGCCGGTCTCTGCGTGGGCACCTTGTGGGCGAGACAATTCTCGCAACTCCGCACGTATCGTGCGACCTCCCGGAACATGTTGGGCCAGAAGTACCGTCTGGCGGTCCGTGCGATCGTCTTCGCGATCCCTAGGTGACCGGCGGTCGGTTCGTCGTGCATGCGTTGGAGCACCGCGGCACGCTGGTGTTTCGGAACACATAACTTCCACTGGTCGTGGGCCGGTGTCTCGTGGAAGTTGAGGTCATGCAGGATGTGTCGGTAGAGCTGCCCGTCCTGAATTCTATAATCCGGGTAGTCCTCTGGCCGTTGCTCGACCGCGTTCCTCATTGTTTCGTACCACCCCTTCCGGTCGCCCTGTTGGATGGCGCTCGCGGACGGTTCCCGGGAAAGAGCGTCGGCTACCTGGTTCTGTGCGCCTCGGCGGTAACGGATCTCGAAATCGTACTGTTGGAGTTCTATTACCCATCGGCCTAGTCGTCCGGCGGGGCTCTCCAGTCGCTGTAGCCACTTAAGAGACTGGTGATCCGTAAGCACCGTGAAGTGGTAGCCCTCCAGGTAATCCCGCATCTTGCGGATGCCCCAGACGATCGCCAGGCATTCCAGCTCGGTCGCGCTGTAATTCCGCTCTGCCTGGTTCAAGGTGCGGCTGGCGAAGGCCACCACACGTTCCTTGGTGTCGTGCGGCTGGGTGAGTACGGCCCCTAGCCCCACCGTGCTGGCGTCTGTCTGCAGGATGAAGGGGCGGCTGAAGTCGGGGCAGGCTAATACCGGAGCGGTAGTCAGGGCCCTCTTTAGGCTCTGGAAGGCCTCTTCCTCCTGGGCCGTCCATTTCCACCGGACGTTCTTCCCGGTCAGGTGAGTGAGCGGTGCGGCGATGGTGGAGAAGTTGGCGATGAATCTTCGGTACCACGAGGCCATCCCGAGGAATTGCCGTATCCTGCGTACGGTTGTCGGTGCCGGCCAGTTGGCAATAGCACTGATCTTCTCCGGATCCGTGCGTACGCCCTCTCGGTCCACGATGTGGCCCAGGTATCGGAGGCTGGGCCGGCAGAAGTGGCACTTATCCGGGTTCAGCCGCAGTTTGGCTTCCCGTAGCCGCTTGAAGACTTCTGCCAGGTGGCGCAGATGATCCGAAAAGGTGGGGCTGGCTACCACTATATCGTCCAGGTAGACGAGCACGTGGGGCTCCAACTCCGGCCCCAAGACGGAGTCCAACAGCCTCTGGAACGTAGCCGGTGCCGAGTGGAGTCCGAACGGCATCACTCTGAACTGGCGTAGCCCCCGTCCCGGTATGGTGAAAGCGGTCAGCGGTCGGCTTGCTTCTGTCAGCGGGACTTGCCAGTACCCGCTCTTGAGGTCCAGCGTCGACAGGTACTGTGCTCCTCTGAGTTTGTCGAGCGTCGCGGTCACTTGTGGAAGAGGATAGGCGTCCTTTTCCGCTACCTCGTTCAGCTTTCGGTAATCAACGCAGAAGCGGTAGGTGCCGTCCTTCTTTTTGACTACCACCACCGGCGAGCTCCAGGCACTTGTGGACGGTTCGATGATGCCCTCCTTTTCCATCCGCTCGACTTCCTGGTCAATGATGGCCTGCATGGCTGGGTTCCTCGGTCGGTACCGCTGCTTGATCGGAGTCGCCTGCTTCAGCCGGATGTGGTGCTCGGTCCGGTCGGTGGGCCCTCTAATTCGGTCGAACTTGGGCAGTTCTTCTGCCAGAAATGCCTCTAACTGTTGCGCCTGGTCTGCGGTTTCCTTTAGGTCACGGCGTGCGGCTCCGATTTGGTGTACCCATCGTGTTTGGTCACGTGGTGGTGGTGGGAGAGCGATCCCCAGCTTGGCCCAGAGATCCGTGCCGATGAGGAGCGGTGTGTCCAATGCGGGGAGGACCGCGAATCGGTGCTTCACCGTTCGGCCGGGTATCGCGACCGGTACCTCCACACGGCCTTGTATTTCAGTGCTTGTGCCGTCTGCCATGTGTAGTTGGCCGTGCCCCGGGGCCATTCGATAGCCGCGTTGTTCCAGTGCGCGGACGGTCTGAGCGCTCAGCAAGGATATCTCGGATCCCGAGTCTAGCAAGGCCCAGGTGGTGCGGCCTCCGACCTGCACGCGCAGGTATGGTCGTGGCCGATATCTGATTCGGAGTTGGGCCGAGCGGTTGCCACGGTCTTCCCGGCCCTTACGCCGTTTCCCGTCGGTGGATGGCATTCCCGGGTCAACACTCCATCCCGGCCGCACTGCGAGCAGAATTTCTTGGCGGGCTGGCGGCAGTCTCGCCGGGTGTGTCCTCGCTGCTTGCAGCGCCAGCAGCACTCGGTTCGATTGTACACGGTGGAGGCTACCTTGCCTTGGCCAGCCTGGGTCGACCGCGGGCAGTCAGACTGCCTTTCCTTCCGGCGAGCCTGGATCTTCTCGAGCTCGGCCACCCGTGCGGTCAGGTCTTCAATACTGAGGACGGTGCCCGGCGGAATGTACAGCTGGTAGTCGGGGCTCATATTCTCCACAATTTGTTCGAGCTGTTCCTCCGGCGAGAACCCCCCGGCCCGTCGCATCATGGTCTGGAGCACGGTGACGAAGTCTCGGAATGGCTCGCCGGCTTTCTGTTGCCGCCCTTGGACGTCCCTCTTCAGCTGCTTCTGGTACCCCGGCGGTAAGTAATGTGTCCGGAAGGCCCACCGGAATTCGGCCCATGTTGCCCAGGCGGCCCGGTTGTTTCGGAACCATAGTAGGGCATTGCCTTTTAGCATCTCGGGTAGGCCGAGGAGTAAGTGACTCTCCTCGTACCCGTACTCGTGGCCCAGCTCTTCTACGCGCTCGATGAACGTGATGGGGTCCTTCCCATCGAAGTGTTGTCCCCACTTCCGGATCTGGTTGAGAACCTGAGTTCTCTCGGTCAGGCTTGGCGGTGGTGGGGCCTCGTTCCCCATGAGGTCGGCCACCGAGCCACTTGTCCCCGGCTTGGACATGTCGTCTGTTTCGAAGTGTGGGTTCTGCCGTGCGAATATCACGAGCCGTTTGCGTAGCTCGTCCAACCTCCCGCTGCTGTTCAGGCCGTGTCGGTCCAAGATTTTCTTCGCTTCCTCCTTGCTCAGCGCATATACCCACTTGGGCATCGATCACTACTATATTTGGAGTCTCGGGTTTACGGTCCCTGTTCGGGCGCCATGTAACGGTGCGACTTCCCGTATGGGAGCGGTTAGCGCGGTTAAGCTCGCCGGTGCCCGGATTCGGAATGCGGAACGGGTGAGACTCCAAATAAGTAGGCGCGGTTAAGTCGTAAACTATGATATATTTTAGCTTTCTTATGTACAATATATACAGGGTGTTCTGCCGTCGGACTTGGTTCGGCCAAGCTAGGCGAAAGAATAGCGGTAAACGCAAGATACCCAGAATAGGGGTAAGCGCAAAGTAACGAATACAAAGAATAGCGGTAAACGCAAGATACCGTAACGAAAATAAGGAATAGCGGTAAGCATAAGATGCAAAGTAACGAATACAAAGAATCGCGGTAACCGCAAGATACCGTAACGAAAGTAAGGAATAGCGGTAGGCGTAAGATGCAAAGTAACGAATACAAAGAATAGCGGTAAACGCAAGATACCGTAACGAAAATAAGGAATAGCGGTAAGCGTAAGATACCAAGAATAGTGGTAAGCGCAAAGTAACGAATACAGAGAACAGCGGTAAACGCAAGGTACCGTACCGAATAGCGGTAAGCCAAGTATAGCGGTAAGCGCACGCGGTCGGAGGCCGGGAGCACCCGGCTGAGTCAGGGAGCGCCCTGGCTCGGGTACGGAAATCGGTCGGGAACCGGGAGCACCCGGTAGAGTCAGGGAGCGCCCTGGCTCGTATACGGAGATCGGTCGGGAACCGGGAGCACCCGGTAGAGTCAGGGAGCGCCCTGGCTCGTATACGGAGATCGGTCGGGAACCGGGAGCACCCGGTAGAGTCAGGGAGCGCCCTGGCTCGTATAGGATTGGCTTCGAGGTGTCACGCTCGAAGCCGGACGGGACTGTCCCGGTCTCGGCCGAGACCGGCCTTTTATACCCGTCACGGTGATCTCCACCCGTGACGGGCTCCCACCTAGCCGCCGTTCGGACCGGGTTCGGTCTCCGAACTGGCGGTCCGTAGGGATGACGCCTTAAGGCGTCGTCACAATATCATGCGGAGCTATGCGAGGAAGTGCCTGGTCTGAAGTTTTAGGAGTTTTTTGCAATAATGTTACAGCCAAACAAAGTTCGTCAGATGATCTTGATGTAATTAAATCTTGAACACGTCTCCTTTTAGTTTTTAATGAAGCGTCTTCGAAAGATATTTGTGGTCTCCCACGACTACGTCCTGGTTGTGATTTACTGGGAATCGCTTTTCGTTTAGGAAAAATATCAACAAGTTGAATTTCTTTGTTTAACCACTTATGATGTCATCGCAACAAATAGTTTTTGTTACGCGAACAATCTTTTCACTTCTTACTCAATGCTAGGCAGTAATCTTCGGTTGTTTTCTTCATTTTATCATAAACTAAATCGGTACACTCAGTAATATTTAATAATGACTGAATTTTCATTGTTATGTTTGATATTCTTTCTGTCTTTTTACTCGAAATCCACAACTCCAATAAATCCGAATTTTTTAACTTGAGTCCACATTCTGAAAAAAACTCATATAGCAGTATGTAGCAGATAAAACTTTTGAATTCTAAAAATATAATATACAAGGAATATCAGATAATTTAAAGTACAAGATATTTTATGTCAAATCTACTTAAAAGTATAGGTTAAGTTGGTGAATAAAACAATACTTCGAATTTATTATTATTATTTTATAAATAAAATGAGTGCATATATAGGTACATATTAATAAATTATTTGATTTAAACAAAAAGTATATACCTTGATTACTATTCTCCATAATAAATTTTTTCTTATAAGTAATTCTTGCAAATATTAATTATCAGAGTTAAGCTGTATTCTTTTTTATAAAATTAGGTCAATTTTTTTGCAATTGTTTATATATTACATTTGGCTGCAATTGTAAGACATTCATAAGTACTCTAGGTAAGTATTAATGCGTGTTTATCAAAATATAATTAGTGATCGTTAATTTAAGTTTATTAGTATAATTAATATTAATAATAATTTTTTCGAATATTGTCCACGGTGACCGCACTGTGCGTTGGTGGGCGATCAATGTTCCGTGGATTCGCGTCGACGAGGAACGTTGGAGCGACATCGTCGTGGTCGTTGTTAAACGTGACAACGAAGAGAAAAGTTCGCTCGTCGATTCGAACAACAACGATAGAACGTTGAAGCTTTTCGCCGACGAGTCGTATTTCGTGGACGAATCGTTATCGTCTTATCGAAGATGTTCCTTTCGTCGTCGTCGTTTTGCCGAGGTCGATCGTCATCGATCGGATATATTCGTCGCGCTTCTGCGCGCCGTAGGTTCTTATCACGGATTGTTTCGTTCTACTTGTCCCGGTGTTCTCAACGACACGAAGCCAAGCAGCCGCGATGGTTTCATCCCACGCGAAACGAAATTGCGGCTCTGTCGTCGTTGCGTCGTCACGCGTCGACGCAAGGTTACGGTGACGTTGCAAAGACGCGCCACAAAATTCGAAACGAATTGTCGCGACTGATAATGGAATCTTACGGCGTCATGAGTAAAGTGTGATGAATAGATAGAATTCGGAGATACGATTCGCACGGGAGCTTCACGTGTACTCATCGTAAATTTTTATCTGGTTGTAGTATCGTCTTCGACCTTCGTTTCGTTCGCAACGCGTTCTCTTCCGTCGTCACTGTCCGTTTCCGTTGATCGAGACGCGATCGGTACGATAACCTCCGATGACTTCGCAGACACAACTTCCTTCTTTTTCCTCGTCGCTTCTAATTCTTCGTTCGTTGTTGCAAATTCGTCGCTCGTTTCTACGGACGACGACGTGCCATCCTGTTTCTCAGACGTAATCGCGTAATCGTCGTCACCGTCACACCGCTACTCGTTATCATTTCTTGACCGATCATCGCTGCCTCTCGCGGACTCGAGTGGTTTTCGCGTATTGTTTTCTTCGTCGTCGGTTACATCGCTGATAACAATCGATGATTTCGAGATCTTCCTCGATAATAGTGGTAGTGGCGACGGAGGTGGCATCAACAAAGCGTCATCGTTATCGTCATCATTGTCGATAACAAAATCATCATTATCGTTTTTTTCGTTCGAATCGTATTTTTCATCATTATTGAATACAGATGGTTTTTCGTTATCGTCGCTGTTGTTTTCGTCGTCTTTATTTTTCTTCTTTCGTTTCGACGTCGCGGTTATATTTCTGTGCAATTTTTCAACGTAGGTTCGATATCCGTCGGTAATCGCGATTGGTAATCTACGATTATTGGTTTTCACGTTCCACAGTAACAGCGAAAGCAACATTGTTGCGAATATAAGACATATTATCGAAACTTGCAACTACATATTCTTCCTCTCTCAGTCTCTCTTAGTATCGTTTTTAGCGATAATATAATTCCTCAACGTTTCACAAATCAACGGAGTTGTTGAAATGTCCGTCAGATAAGATCTCAACGTATATTCGGCGTACATCGCGATAGCGAGCAAGGTGTAGGTTCGCATCGTCAGAGTCGACATTGACTCATCGCATCGCGTTCCACATGTGACGACAAGATCACGCGGTACACTCTCGCTCGTTTCGACGAGAGCTTTCAATTTCTTCGCGTCGCAATTGCGACGCAATTTTATTTTATTAGTCATTTAAATTTTATTTTATTAGTCATTTAAATGACTACCGCGATTCACTTCGTTAAACACGTATCTGTATCGCTCTTTCAAACTCAACCATCGCAACGATCGTATCGCCGAGGCGTCGCAAACAACATCGATTTCTCTCAAAGGCGGCGGTTCGCAGCGCAACACTTGAAATCGTTCGCATCTTTGACGTTTGAGCATTGTTCTCCCTCGTCGCCGCTAAATGACGACTTATATCGAGAATTTTCGCGTGACGAAAAACGTCGCGACAATAACCAACGATGTTCTTTTGACAATTCCGATAATCATAGTGGGGGATGTTGCTCTTAGATCAGTGTATCGCGAAATACCGTTCGTTCAATTCATCACGAGCATTGCGTGGTCAACTCCTATGAGGTTTCAGACCAAGATCTATAGAGAGAAGGTTACCTCAGGCAAACTGGTTGTGGGCGAGGGACGATGAAGTAAGGGGGGAGCTAGAACAGCTTGTGGGCGAGGGGCGACGAAGTAAGGGGGGAGCTAGAAACAGCTTGTCGGCGAGGGGCGACAAAGGAAGGGGAGAGCATGATGATCTCATCGTCAAACAGTAGCTGTCTCTCTCGCACGCTTTAGTGTTTTCTCTCTCGCTCCTTTAATATAGAAATGCTTTGAGTTTTTAAAAAGTTTCGAAAAAATACTTTTATTTTGTAAAATATTGATAGCACTGGAAATTGCGTAATAAAAATTGAAAAGTAAATTAGAAAGGCGCTATAAATTACATATATTGCAAATTATAGCGCTAGATATTTAACGTTTATAATGTTAAATATCGCTGCAACAGATGCATTTGTAATACAAATTGCTTTGTACTCGTATTTAGACTGTAATATCAATGAAAATAAAATATAATTTGGGGATATACACAAAAAACATTATTTGTAAAGTAGTAAAATAAAAGAAAAAATAGTACATATTTAAAAATTATTTTTAAAATAATATTTATTGTTTATATGCATTATTTACAAAAGAAATACTATAAAGAAATTTATTTTTTATATTTAATTGTGAAAACCTCAAAAATTGTCAAGAAATTGTAACTGAAATTCATAAATGTAAGTACAATTCTAGGGTAATATAAAAAGCATCATACACAAATTTATTATGATACACACGGTGGCTTTCTCACCATTCATGTATTGAAAGAATTCTTGAGTCTTGGGATTCTCTCAAGCTTTTTCTTACTGATATGGTGTTGACAGAAAAATCAAAGTCTGCAGAAAATTTAATGCTTGTAATGCAACGTCATGATGTAAAAGCATATTTTTTATTTTTAGAACATATTTTAAATACTTTTAATTCATTTAATGCATTTTTTCAAGCAGCGGAAACTAGAGTTCATTTATTGCAACCAAAATCAGTAAAATTTCTAACCACAATCTGTGAATACTTTTTGAAACCAGAATTGTTAAAAAATGTATGTAATAATATTCAATTTTCTCAACAAGAGAATCAAAAATCTCTAAATGAAGTAAATTTAGGATTCGAATGTGAGGAATATCTCGATAAATTAATGAAAGGACACACAGACATAGTTGCACATGTTCGAAAGAATTGTTTGCAATTTTGCGTCACTGCTGCAGAAAAAATTAGTAAAAGATTACCAATTAATGACAAATTTTTGTCTAAATTGAAAGTTTTAGAAGCAAACGTAGCTTTATCGGATAGTGACAGAGAAATATCATTCAATGATGTCTCTTTTATCGTTCAAACTTTTGGTGGTTTGACGAAGATGGTTTAAAGAAAGAATGGTATCTTTTATATCATGATTTTACACAAGTAGAAAAAGAAAATCTTTCAAAATAAAATTTTGATGACATGTGGAAAGAAATTTTACAAAGTCAGAACTCTATTAACATTGCAAAATATCCCAATTTAAAATCTTTTTTGAATGCTGTTAGATCACTTCCAAATTCGAATGCTGATTCAGAAAGAGTGTTTTCTGTTTTATCAGATATAAAAACAAAAAACGCAATAAACTTTCGGTTACCAATGTAAATGCTCTTTGTGTTCTAAAATCGGCTTTAAAGTCTAGAAAAGAAACGGTTCTAAACATGGTAATTGATGAAAACCATCTGTCTCTCATATCGGCAAAGACATTATATGCTAGTAGCCCCAAGAAAAAAAAAAGTAATATAACGCTACATGCTGCAGATATTGATGATGTTGCTGGACTGTCAATATCAAAATAACATATAATAATTTTTAAATAAAATAATAAAACATTTTACAAGCATTGCAGGCATAATAAATACAAAATATATTTTGTATTTATAAAAAATTATAAAGTAAGTAATTTTCCCAACTCGCCAATATACGCGCAACGCGCAAAAGTACAAGTACAATGAGTATACAAAGTACAGTAAGTATATAGATACAAAAATACAGTGTCAACTACTGTAAATTATTTTAACCTGTAAATAACAGGTGTAAAAAAAAGTGGTACAATAAGGCTCCAGGCGACGATCCACTTAAAAAAAAATCGAACGCGCCATAAGTGGAACCTCAAAGGTGGTGCGGAAGACCACTACTTATTAATAGTATTAATAAAATTACCAATCTACATCTATTTGACTGAAGTTTTAATATGCTACTGTGTTCCTCCACTAATCTCCACAGTACATGTATATGTAGTTACTGCAGTAACTCTTGCTAATATGCAGTAGTTTAAAATAAATAATTAAAAGCTTTGCAGGCGTGTAATCTTTTATGTTGATAAATGTAAAATAACAAGCATGGCTAAACGAGTAAGGCAAATGGCAAGAATATTAAAAATCTCGTGTTTGAAAACTGTGATTTTGTAACTTTTTTTCCTTTTTTGATATTTATTTTAAGTAAATTATTAGATAATGTTTTTGGCTAAAAAAAATTATTTTATCTTTATTAAAAATATTCGCATATGTTAAATTAGCACTTTGTTGCAACATTGTAAAATAACTTCATTTTTCTATTAACAAAAGCAGATCTGTATTATTTCTAAAATTGTTAGTTTCATATATGCGAATATTAATAATAAATAGAAAATATTATTTTTTTGGGCAAAAAAATATTATCTAATAATTTACTATGTTAGAAACAAATGTGGAAAAAAGAAAAAAAAGTTGCACAAAGCAGGTTTCGAACAGGTGATCTCTAATATTCCAGCCACTCGCCTCAGAATTTCTTTTCTGAATCAGAAACGCTTGCTTTTAACATGCAAGTAGCATGCATTTATCGTCTGTTGTGTCGGCTCGGTGGAAGGGAGCGTTCGCTCTCTTCCATTGGTTGAACGGCCGAGCTCACACGGATACGTGACGTAGCGCTTCTGTAAGGTTGTGTGAGGCAGCGGAACCGGGACCGCTGTGGGAAATATCGCATCACTGGCTGTGGGAAATATCGCATCACTCAGTGATGATCACTGGTTCGATTCCAGTAGACTGCTGAGATTGTGCACTCTCCTGCTGCGTCCTAATTCCGTGGAGTCTTGCGGTATGCTCGATGCATGCGCGTTGCTTTGCCAGCTTGTGTCCAACACTAACCATAATAGGCACAGTCCTAGACGGTTGATCATATTGATTGTTAAAAGTTTCGGCATACGATTCATTCACATGTAAGTTCGGATGATGATTAAACGTACTGCCGGAGTAATATTTCTTTATATAGTTGTCGGGATAATAATGCGGCGCATTTGTATGAGGAATGGCACCGATGTGATAACACGAATTGTTATACTGATGAGTGGTAATTTCGCATTCGACGCTCCAATAAACAGATGTATTTTGAAAGTCTGTTGTTTCCGTGCCAGGATTAATGGCAGGTACACCAGTGAGGCCGACGTGCACTTGTGGTTGCACAATACCGCTCGTATGGCCATCGGCCCATGTATACATTTCATGCTGTTCTATTTGTTGAGACCAATTTGAATGAAAGCTGTTGTGCCATCCGTTCCAATTGGATGGATTATTCTCCACGCCGGTTGTAATTAGATAACCCTCGTGCGATATATTGTCCGCGAAGTAAGGTTTTAAAGATACATCAAGACCGTTTGGACGAGTGCGAAATTTACTGCTTTCATTATGATAATCAGTCGCTCTCACATCACACAAAATACCATTCTTCGGTACATATTCATAATCAACAATAGTTTCTCCTATTGCAGTATTAACTACCCAGACAACATGCAAATCCTAGAGACGGCCGAATGACGTCTTTTTTAAGACGTCTTTCTGACATTATAAAAAGACGTCCTAAGGACGTATCTTTGACAATTTTTTGAGACGCATTAAGGATTTTTAAAATAAGACATCTTACGGCCGTCTTTTGGATAATCTTTTTACGACGTCTTAAAATATTAGAAAAAAGACGTCTGTCAGACATTTTTATATGGCAGTTTTGACAATTTAATAATTTTTGCATAACAATAAGTGCGTTCATAAAATCACCAGCACAGTACTAATTGGTTATGATTCATACAGCGTAATTCCGCTAATATAACGAGCACCATAAATACAAAAAATATTTTTAATATTAATGTTGCTTATCGGCAATATATTTTTCATATTTATGGCACTCACTATATATATTTGCGAAATTTCGTTGCATGAATCATAATCAATTATAGACTTGTATTGATGATTTTACGAACGCACTTGCTACGTGCGCGCTCCTTGCGGTCTTGTTCGCGGTTCAGCGTTGCGCCAGCGTTGTTACGGCTATTGCAGCATTCTCGCCATCGCCATGCACATTCTCGTCTGGACGATGGATTCGGTGAGTTTGGTGTGAAGCAGTGATGCAAACTCGAGCCGATTCTCGCTTGTGTGCATGCTTTCCCTACCACGGAGCCCTGGTGATGGCCGGCTCGAGTTTGCATCACTGGTGTGAAGAAATTCATCGTCCAGACGAGATGATTCCGAAAACTCGGGATAGATTGAAAAGTAGTTATACGCATCAAGAAGCTGTGATGAAACTTAAACCAGGAGATCAGATCGTACTTACCATTCAACATGGTTCTCTTCCGGAATGTTATCAGGTAATTATGGCACACACATAGTTTTGAAATTACATTAAAAAAAGATTTAAAAAATATTTACTTTTTGATTATATAGTGGTTGCGTTCCGTTTTGCGCATAGGACGCATCGTTCGCATCGCTAATGCTTAGCGCATTGGCTGCGTTTCGTTTTATTATGCGCAAGATACATGCTTTGAAACGGAACGATATTAAACGCATTAGAAGCGGAAAATCAAAATGGATTCCACAATAAATTGCGCTATCAATGTGACAATGTTTTTAATTGATGAAATGAGTGACAGTAATAGTAGTGAATCATCAATGACTCTTCCATTATGGGCTTGTTCGTTTTAGCTACACTGGGGCTGCTCTGGGTCTGCTCTACACAGGATAATACAGGACAGATAAATAGTTTGTCCTGTATTATCTTGTTTAGAGCAGACCCAGAGCTGCCCCAGTGCAGCTAAAACGAACAAGCCCTATGACTCTTCCTATTTTGACACTTTTTACAATATCGCTATCAATCGCCATATGCAATTACGCAATCGCATGGAACGCATAAGCTGCTGCAACTCAAACTTGAGGTAGCTGATGCGTGTATTATGCGCTGCAGGTGGTGGGGATCTAGGGAATTCTAAGCGCTGTTTATGCGCGCATTGAGTGAAACGGAACGTTTTCTATGTAATTCGTGCGCATAATGTGCGAAACGGAACGCAACCAGTATATTAAGTATATAAATATATATTCAATAAACATTTTTCAGCGCATTTTGTTTTTCTGTAAACATAGAGAAAATTCTTACACAAGCGCATTTGATGAGCAAGTTTGCATTTAAAACGTACTGCTTTATTTTATGCACTTTTAATTTTTATTTATTTTATACATTTGAAGCTATTATTAAAAAGGAAAAAATTGTGAAATAATAGTCATTTTATATTGTAGAAATTTCTTGTTGAAAAAGAAACTTTAAAGATTGGTCTCTATTATACTTGATAAGGGAAGAATTTAACAACGATGTAATATAGTGAATTTCTGATACATAGTGTCGACTTTAAAGAATGGATTATGCGTGCCTGTCACCTATAAATTAGGAGTGTTTCTGGAGATTGGTCGCACTGTAGAATATGCTTGCATGCAGAAGGATGCAGGCGCTAGCTTACTTACTGTCCACGGACATACGAGAGAACAAAAAGGTCCATTGACAGGATTAGCATCTTGGAAACACATTAAAGCTGTAAGATGACTATTTCTTCTTGTTTTTTATTTGACATATTCAATCTTAATGTGTAAAATAAGCCAACAATTCTTTTCTCGTAATATTATGTTTAAACTTGCTGTGCAATTCTGGAATTTTATAATCCATCTGTATATTGTGTGTGCAATTATTTGTTTAGCTTTACTACCCTAACTTTTCCAAACTTTATCTCTATTTTATGTTGATTACACATATACGACATTTTCATTTATATGCGTCGAATCATTAGAGAACAAAATTTATACATATTATTTAATTTACAAAACAAAGCAGCGAATAAGTGAAAGATGATGAATTTTCAAAACGCCAATTATATAGATTACATCTTATTGTTAGATTGTCAATATACTTATCAACATAGATTATAGGTATATAAAAAAACAATGAATTTTGATGAAATGTATTATATCTAGAGTTTATGTATTACAAAATTTTACATGTTAATTTTGAAGTTAAAAATTCATAAATTTTCGAAAATAGATTTTATACAACATTTGTAATTTCTAATAGCTATGTATATTACCGAGTATATACAGCCCATAATACAAAATTCTAAAAATTTAACTGCAGATTTGAATTTAGTATTTCCTTATATATAAAATTAGTATTATCTTATAAATAAATTTATAAATTTGTTTTTTTAGCAAAATCATTTTTAGTGTAATATAGCGCGCAACTACGCATAGTTGAGAAATACAAATATATTGATATTTGATATATAATATTTAAATTTTTAGAGATGCTGTGAAAATTTCTGTAATCGCTAACGGTAACATACAATGTATGCAAGATTTGCAGCGGTGTATCGAGGAGATCCAAGTGCAGGGTGTTATGTTGGCAAAAGAAAATCTTTGCAATCCATATGTATTTGAGTCTCGTTATCTCGCTTGCTGGGAGTCCGCCTTGGAATATTTAGAGCTCGTAGAGCAATATCCAACACCGGCTTCGTATATCCGTGGTCACTTATTCAAGCTGTTTCATTATGCGTATGTACCAATCTTTATATTACAGTAAATCGCAAATTGTATCATTTAATATTTAATTGACGCATTATTGCACAGCATGCTTTTAAATAGAAAGTAGATTTTGTTTAGCAGAAAATCAAGAGGAAAGAAAAAATCTTGCCACAAACTTCACTATGGAAGCATTCAGGAGTGTTGCATGTGCCTTAAGGAATCGTTATTTACCGTATCACGAAAGACGTTTAACGTGGCAGATAGAAAAGACCGGTAAATAAAATTTGATATTTAATTTTTCAAGTATTATTCAATACGTCATTAAAAAAAAGTAAAGAAAAGAGATATTTCCATGTATTAATCTACTCTTTTCACAAAAACATCAAAATATCATGTATAATTTTGACGTAAATTTCATTAACGCGAGGCGCTTGATCATTCTTAGAGATCTCTTAAAGAATGATTTCAAGTGTTATTTTAATTATATAATTACATTTTCTCTCTCTCTCTCTTTCTCTCTCTCACGCACGCGCACGCACACACACGCACACACATACACACACACACACACACACACACACACACACACACACAGTTCATAATACTTTAAGGGTTTCTTTAGATTATAATTTAGAATTACCATCGTGGTTATGTCAACCTTACGTACGAGAGCTGCCACAAGAACACATACAGATGAAATTACAGATAAAATTAAGCATGATAAATTCGGGAATAGACGCGTAAATTTCGCTAACATGTTAAAATTTATCTTCAATCTTTTTCTAAAAGAAAATATCACATATATAATAATGTAAAACAGTATTTAAATGATATTTTAAAAAACTGATTACACTATGGTGTTTATTAATTCTTATTAATAAAATTACTTATTTTTTATATATAAATATTTGTAGAACGCTAAAGACAAATGCTACAGATAAATTTTGGAATTGTATATTGTCGATACATTTATGGCAGTTAAAAGTTTATAAAAGTACTTAGGCTTTGTATATGCGATTATTTTGGTACGTCTTTTGGGAGAAATATATTAATGAGCAAAATGTATACGCTGATGAGAATTGTATATATTTGTTTCGACATAATTAACATTTGATCAATTATATATTTATTATAATTAATCAATGATAAACGTTTCAACAATTAAAAAAAATACATTATAAAAAATAACTTTTAAATAATTTTTATTTTACATTTCTCTGCTTATTAGAATAAAAAAACTAATATATTATATTTTTATAATATAAATATAATAATATAATTTGCATTGCATAGTATTATATATATATATGTATATTAAAATTTTCAATGTTTTTCTGAATTTTTTATAAATACATTTTGCACATAAATTTCATATAATACTTTATATATATTGCACATTACAGTCATCTTATATTACAGCTCCCATTAACAAAGGAAGAATAAAAACTTTGAACAAGTGAGGAACGCATCTTTTCTCGACGCTCTTTTGATTCTGTGCCGTTATGGGATATGCATGTCTGCATGGTTTCCTGCGATCAAATCAAATATAATACGGCATATTTCCATCCGTGTCAGAAGAAAGAAATTTTCCACAGAAATAAGGTATGTATATATATTTAAAATAATGTTATGTTGTAAAAAAAATATACATCATAATTATTAAGTATTGACTTTTTAAGACAACACTGGTTATTTATGAATGGGCTAAACCGGGGTC
Source organism: Linepithema humile (assembly GCF_040581485.1). NCBI lineage: Eukaryota > Metazoa > Arthropoda > Insecta > Hymenoptera > Formicidae > Linepithema > Linepithema humile. Next base: position 22,562,415 of record NC_090128.1, on the reverse strand, counting down.
ATGTCCTGATCTTTTTTTTGGCGTTTTTTCTTTCCTCATTTTTTCTTATATTTTAAGTAAATTTTTGTACACTTTAAGAATCTCGAAAATGAGATCGCGCGGTGCACAATATAAAATGGTCGTGTTTTCTCTCGGTTGCTTGATTTTGCATTCTTACGATTTAGCGTGGGATAGCTCGTCGAATATGCCGAGAATCTTGTAAAACAATAAAGAAATATAATAACAAATATATTCGTAGCTGAGCCATATCTGCAAAATTAATAAAAATGTAGATTATGTTACAATGTAGGTTATAACATGGAGGTAAGAAATAACAGGAGGGAGTGTTAGGGAGGATTGCATCGGCCAGAAGGGGGGGAGGTTATGGCGCCATATTGCTATCTATAGTACAATTACATTCAAAAATATTTGAGCAGTCATAGAAACAAAAGCGTAGAAAAATAGCCGTTTGTGCTACCTCTCTCATTCTAACACTTCCTCCTGTAATTCTTACCTCCATGGGTTATAATGTAGGTTCTGCTTTCGTACTTTTTTGAACGAAAAATATTTTTTTAACAGATAAATATAAGGAAATTACAATGCCCAAAACAAAAAAATTTCGCGATTTATCTCGCAGACAACAAAATCGACGTTTATTGCTTCAAATGAAGTCTGTTACATGTAAACAAAATATTCTTCATATGAAAGATTCTATTCATACGGAATATACGGATGAAGATACTTTTAATACAATAGGATCACTTAATATAATAAATGAAGCAATAAACGAGGTCCACTCAGAAGATGATGTTGTAGATAATGTATTGGATGTAGAAAATATAAATATAGACTGCATCACAGATAGTACTATAAGTACAGAAAAAAGAACTTTAAATGAAAAGTTGTGTACATGGGCTACTGAGTATAACATTACTCAAAGATCTTTTACGGCTTTATTGCATATATTAAAAGAAGATGGTCGTAATGAATTACCCGGAGATGCTAGGTCACTTCTAAAAACACCAAAGAAAACAATTACTCGCGAATGTGGAAATGGGCATTATTTCCATTACGGTTTGGAAAAAGCGCTGAAAGATAAATTGCAACACTGCACAAATATTAATAATGTGGATGTTATAGAAATTAATATAAATATTGACGGCTTACCTTTTGCCAAAAGTTCACAGAGTCAATTATGGCCTATACTTGGTCAAATATGTAATGTTAGTGTAAAAGATATCTTTCTTATTGGGGCTTATCATGGCTATAAAAAACCCACAAATGCAACAGATTTATTACAAGAATTTTGTGAGGAATATAGAATTCTACATACGAAAGGTATTTTGTTCAAAAATAAAAAATATCTTGTTACGATCAGAGCAGTTATTTGCGATGCTTCCGCTAAATCCTTTGTAACTGCAACAAAAGGCCATAACGCATATTTTGGTTGCGGAAAATGTTGGTGCGAAGGTGATTACTTAAATAACAGAATGGTCTTTTTAGACGAAGATGCCCCATTAAGAACTGATATCAATTTTCGTAATCGAGACAATGAGGATCATCATGTTTCCATTTCGTCTTTCGAAAATTTACCTGTAGATATGGTAAACAATTTTCCTTTAGATTATATGCATCTCATATGTCTGGGAGTTATGAAAAGAATGATACATTTATGGATCAAGGGACATCACATATCTCGGTTACGTGCAATTGCTATAGATTCGTTATCTACAGATATACTAACATTACATAAATATATACCAATTGAGTTTGCTCGTCACACGCGTGGTATAAACGAAGTAGACCGATGGAAAGCAACCGAATTCAGATTGTTTCTTTTATATCTTGGACATATAATTTTAGATAAATACTTAGACAAAGTTTATTTGAAACATTTTTGCGTTATACATACCGCAGTAAGAATTTTGTGTCATCCAGAAGATTGTTTGCGCAATAACGACATTTGCGTATGCAAATGAATTAATGACATACTTTGTTAAAACATTCAAAGTATTATATGGTGAATCAAATATAGTTTACAATGTACACAACTTGATACATCTTTGTCAAGATGTTCAGAATAATGGGTGTTTAGATACATTTAGCGCATTTCCATTTGAGAATTATATGAAGACATTAAAAAAAATGTTACGAAAATCTGAAAAACCATTATCGCAATTAAATAACAGGATACATGAATATACAACAAGATGTATGTATAACGTGAACTATCACAGCACAGATAAACCATTACTTTTAAAACCAGATGGAAAAACTTTACCTCTCAATTGTACGCATTCACACAAGAAGATAAAATTCGAAGACTTTGTGCTCACATGTAAATCTCCAAATAATTGCTGCTACTTAAAAGATGGATCGGTTCTTTGTATTAAACATATTGGTTTTAAAAATGACATTCCAGTTGTTTTGGGAAGAAAATATATTGATCTTCGACCCATACCGACATATCCTTGCAATTCACAAAATTTGAATATACACATCCCACATAGCACATAATGTTGCAGCAATATTGCAGCAATATTATTTTTCCATTGCAATATTACCATGAAATATAGCAGAAATATTGATTAAATATTATTGAGATGTCACAGCAATATTAAAATGTCCGCGAAGATTAATCGCAGTAATATTGTAGTCATATATCACAATTATATTACTGTAATATTAATGAATATTTCTGTAATATTTATGTGATATTAAATATAGCAAGGAATTAAATAATAAAATTATTTTAATACACAATAATACTTTATATATTAAAATATGTTACGTACAATGTTAGTACAAACTGAATGGCATATAATATATATATGGTTACAATAAGTTTTCCGTTTGTAAATTTTTTAATCTTCACTTTCATTTCCTGAAAGTGCAAGAATATCGTCGGTGTCTTTTGATTTTACATTTTCCTTTTCTATATTCTTGCTTTTTTCTTCCTTTATTCTAAAAATTTTATATATATATATTTATGTTTGTGCAATAAAATTTAATTTAATTATTGTAAGTGATATTTTAAAAAACTGTACTTACTTTTCTCGAGCCTGACGAGTAGGTGCATTAGCAAGCCAAAATCCTATTTTTTTAATGATGTAGTCCTCTGTTACATCAAATTTATGACGATAAACGGCACCTGAAATATTAAATTTCTATTATTATTTTCAATTATCTTTAACAATATAAACTTACGCAAACACAAAATAATAGTAACATAACATTATTGTTATAATTTCCCACTCAAAAATGTAACTGCAAGTAACATTGCCTTGTATGTAATAGTTACACTGTTGAGTGTTGAAAAATTATTACACAATAATGTTATGTTACTATTACTTTGTTTGCTGGGAATTTATTATAATTTTACAAAATTTACCCAAAACGCATTTACATAAAACTAAATTATAAAACGGTTTCTTTTTCTGTTTTCCAAGATAACTGTAACTACATGCTAGAGAGTTAGTAAAAATTTGCCTCATTATTTTGTTCACAACTTCGTCAACATTTTTTCCTCCTCGATAATATAATTTAGTCACCTGTAATAATTATTACAAATAAATAAATAATATATTATTTTATTTATAATAAGCAATATGTTTATGATAACATATGCAATATATATTTATGATAAAATAGTAAGTCGTTATCATTATTTAGTATGTATTCAATAAGCGTAAATAGAAATCAAATTTACATATTAATCATTTTCATTTTTCATTCATGAAAACATTCATTTTTTAAAAAGAAAGATACTGATTACTCTGCATAGAAAATTTAACACACATGCACAAGCATTATGAACAAATTAATTGCAATATATTTATTACTACAGAAAATATCAATTTATATATATATACCTTGCATTGCAGATGAATTGTCAGGAAAAGAAATTGTCTACTTTAAAAAGTGGATTATTTGTAATATATAATATATATTATTAATATATATATATTATTTGTTAAAGCAAAAGAGTTTATATCTAATTTTTTGTACTGTAGTAATATTTCTACTTATTTTATAAAATTTTTCAACATTTACTATTTCTTGATAGAATTATATATTATAATTATATGTAGTAATAATATTATTGTATAATAATATGTATATGTAATAATAATAATGTTGAATGCATTTTATTTTATTAATGTAATTAAAAAAATGATTTTGAAAGACTTTTAAACTAAACTTTTAAGTTTTAAAAAAATTGTTTAATAAGTTGTAAAATTGCAAAAATATGTGTACCACTTGATTATAAAATTCCTTATTTTTTAATTTTTCTTCGAAGTTTTTCAGTTGTTCTGCATCTTCAATTGGAAGTAAAGAAGCAATATTATCATCATCTTCACTCTTGTTATTAACTGTAGCATTATCTATATATCCTGATTTATCCAGACTATTGATAGATTTTAGTAGATCATTAATTTTTGTAAGAACAACATTTTCCTTCTTTATAGATAATTTTTGTAATTCTATAAATATTTGCAACATTAAAAACAATTAAATATTAAAAAACAATCTTTTAAACTTCCATTTTATGGCTTACCAATTAAATAATCTATTTTTTCATTAGTTGTTAAAAATGTATGATCTATATTTCTTGAAGTTTCTCTTATGCAACATGTTTTCTGAGAAGTATTCTTCTCTTGTACAATTGAGGTGTCAACATTATATTTTGTCAACATTGCGTTATCTATGAAAATAAAAAAAATTAATTATTGGGTTGGCAAGAAAATCGTTTTTTCCTTTATTTAAATGAAAGGCGAAAACAAAAACTTATTACGACATGACTTTCTTGCCAACCCAATATTTACATTAATATTTTAACAATTACCCAGATAACAAAATGTCTGCACAATGCTTTCACAGTGCGCGCGTGCGGATTGTTCGCCCTTCGACTAATGTGCTTTAAAAAGCTTTTAAATTTTACGCTCAATAGAGAACCAAAGATTATTACTTAATATTTTAATAATCTTATTAAGTTTGTTCTTTTTAGCTAAAATGGCTACACTAGTTCAAAGTTTATCTTTTTCTCTCCACATGGGAAATGAAAGGAGAAAGATAAACTCTGAACTGATGCAGCTAGTTTAGCTAACAGACTTATTATTAAGTGTACAAATAAGTTCTTGGTTTTTTTTAGATTATATTTATTAATATAAAAGAAATGGTACACTCAATTTTAATCGAAATAATATCCTTTTGAATTGATTACTTTTTGCCATCTCTCAGGTAAGGTGCCAATCTCTCGACGAAAAAATGCTTCGCCTTTTAAAGTAATCATTGATCCAATTTTTGACTTCTATTTCATTCCAAAAGCGGATATCCAAAAAGTCGTGCTCCATGGATTAAAAGAAGTAAAAATCCGAAGATGCGATGTCCGGAGAACAGATTAAATACAAAATAGATAAAGGAAAAAAAAACGCCGAAGTCTTCCCCATGATAATGAGAAGCTGCTGTTAAATAAGCATTTCTTGATGTTGAATGAAAAATCTTATTGCAGCCTATTCTTCGGACATCGCATCATTGGATTTTCACTTCTTCTGGTTTATGCATGATCTTTTAGATACGTGCTTCTGAAATAAAGCAGAAATCAAAAATTGAATCATTTTAAAAGTAATTGATTTGAAATCATTTCGATTAAAATTAGGTATACTATTTCTTTTATATTAATAAATTTATAAAAAAAGCTGCGAGATCTTGTTTATACACGTAATATTCACGCGTGAGAGGAATATAAACTCGCACAAATTATCTGGGCATTTATTTTCGTGAGAATATTTTCCTTCCTCATACATAATTTTTGTAGAAATATTTAAAAATTAAAAATTTTTAATTTCCATTATTTGTAAATCACTTTTATGCATGACTTACCAATTACGTCAACAATTTTTTCATTACTTGTGTGATCTACATCTATATCTGTAGAAGTATCTTTAATGGTGAATGTTTTCATAAAAGTATTTTTCTTTTGTACAATTGATGTATCATCATCATGTACAATTGATGTATCACCATCATGTTTTTCAATTGAATTATCTATAATAGAAACAAGAAAAGAAATTATGTTATATTCAAGCAAATAATATGTATATCACAAATTAATGGAGCGTTTAAGAAGTACATTGACTGAAGTATATTACTTGCTATGCAATTTGTAAATATATATATAATTACCATTTTCCATACTAATAAGTGGTAATTTGGATGTTGAAGGAAATTCTGGATATTGGATGTTGGAATTCATTGTTTTTTTCATACTACTTTTAATTCTGTTTGATCTTTTTCTTGGAGGATATTCTTCATTGTCAGAATCCTCACTTGATAACATACGACGTGCACGACGTTTTCTAGTCTTTTTTGCATTTTCTGAATCACTAATATCAGTCAGCTGTTCTGCTAAGGACACTTTTTTCATAGCATTATCATAATCAGCTGTAATAAAACAAGTATTTTTATCACTTATATAACATATATTATTAATTGAACATATAAAACCTATATTATTATTTTACATGCAGTTCCAAAAATTCTTATGACACTTAAAAATTCCCAATTTTCATCAGGTTCTTCTCTCCTAGAGATAGCTTTCAAAGTTTTTCTTTCATCAAATGGAGGCCATTTAGCTTTTTTCTTGTCTGTGCTTAACCAAATAGTTGGAATAGCAAATATTCCATCATTAAATTCAACGATTGAATACATGTTCTAATTTTATTTTCAACTATTGTGAAAAGAGAATCTGAAAAAAATGACAGAAATAAAGAGTTCATTAAAAATATACATATATTACTATATATATTATATATATATATATATATATATAGTAATATATGTGTATATATATATATATATATATATATATATATATATATATATAATATGGTTTCTTGGGAACTGAAGTACTAGAAAAATGAAAAATTATGCATTATTAAAAAAGATATTTATGCTTATTATAACCCCAATAGCGTGTTATTACAATTTAATCGAGAGTCAGTTAGTAATAATACAAGAAGCAACAAGTTTGGTAAAACACGGCAAAGATAAATATATGACCTAAAATAAACCGATATTTTAGGAAACTGAAATCATGAAATTTCTGAATGTATGTACACATATACATTATATAATTAATATCTGTACCTTTTTGGAACTCAGCACTAGATTAAGTATATAATTTATTAGTATCAAAGTTATTAAATCTTGACACTATCACATGAAAAACAATCTGCGCACGTTACATTATGCACACTATGCATTCCGATCCGATATAAGGTTATCGCACACAAAATAACACAATTGCATATATATAACATAAGACTATCTCGACCAATGAGCATCTAATGTAAAGGCGCTATAAAGACGCACTTACTTAAACATAACGTGCGCGTGTCTTTCACGTAATATCAGTGTCAGGATTTAATAAATAACTTGGCACCAATAAATTATATACTTAATCTAGTGCTGAATTTCAAAAAGGTACGAATATAAATTGTATATATATATATATATATATATATATATATATATATATGTATACACACTAGACATTCATCAACATGTCATCTAGTGAAGAAACAGATGGCGAAATTGTGTGGACAGATTACACAGATAGACACAAACGTCGTTTAGCACATAAAAGAAGTTTAAATGATTTTACAAAAATATATAAAAAGGTTAAACGAAATAGAGTTTATAATATAGCAAATAATAATGACGGTCAAATAGACTTTTCTTATATCAAATATATTGATACATATATATTATATGATATATATAATATATATGTATCAATATATTTGATATTTTAATAACGTCTCAATAACATCGCTCTAATTATATGTATTATTTATTATCTTGCAACAATATATTACAATATTACTGTAATATTTCAATGCTATTTATCAACATGTAATATATCAGTAATATTTCTGTAATATAGTACGATAATGCGTAATATTTCTGGTATATTGCAATATTACTGAAATATTTACGTAATATTTCGTGCTATGTAGGATGTTAAATGGCGAAACACTGGATTTAGAAGTAATACATTTAACAGAAATTTACATGAAAGGCTTTAAAGTCTTCTTTAATGATATGTACTATGTAATGCCTCTCCTGCATTTAATGTAGAAGCTATGAAAATTTTTATAAGTGATCAAAATATATTTAACATGAAGGTAATTTTTAATATGTGTATTTTTTGCTAAATATTTATATAATAATTATTTTTGAATATATGAAATAAATATTTATCTATTATAAATATTTTAATATGTAAAATATTATTTTAGATGTATTACATTATTTTTGTTGATGACTGGTGTTCAATTGTACCACATCTCTGGATCAACGAAACCACAAGAACTTTTAAATGGCCCATAAAACAAGCTAGTACAGCTATTAAGAAAAGTCTTCCGCCCAATAGTAGTTGGAGCACAAAGCATTATCGACGCATTGCAGGGCCGTATGGTAATTATAAATAAGTTGTTAACATTGTTAACATACATGTACATGTATATGTTAAAAATGTAATATATAATATATGAAGACGTTAGATACTGAAAAATTTAATTGAAAAGCTTCATAATTTTTTGCAGACACATATGAGATGGCACGACAAATGGAGAAAAAGGCAGCAAATATTTCTACTTCAGAAGATGGACAATTTGAAATGTTGAGTCAACCTTGTTCTCAAGAGAGAAAAGAGATTAATAAAAAAATCGAAATTTTATGATGAATTGCAAGATGATTGTGATGAAAGTAAGTTATTGCATTTATTTTTATTATTTTTTTTAACTTTACATAAATATATTTATTGTAATTAAATAACAAACTACATTTTAATACAGTAGTATTAATCAATTTTTTACAGCATGTGCCAAAAGAAAAACTTGTGTGCCAGATCCTCCTTGTAATTATATGCAACGTGCAATTAAGCACAATTTAAATGTATCCACTTCTATGCGATCTGCTAGTTGTACTTCAATGTTCAGTGATATTAATCAACAAGAACAAAATGGTACGTATTTGCTTTTACACACACACACACACACACACACACACACACACACACACACACAGCGCCTTAGTAAATAATAAAAGAAACTGTTTTAAAACTAAACATTATTTGATTTCTAATGTACAGAAAGCTCAACAACAGCCAACAACAATTCATCAGGACCGATTTCTCCCTGTAGTGCAAGCAGTATTTGTAACTATGGAGATGAAGAAGTGGATGGTATGTATAATTAAATCTGAAAAGAAACAAGATAATTAAAAATTATTATATTTTAGATCCGCCTCATGTTAATACTCCTCCTCTTGAATGGGAGTTCGATGTGGCAATTAATAACGATGAAAATGTTTGTCGTACTTGCTGCAGTAAATTTAATAATTTAGTTATAAATATTTTTTACAAATATATTAATTATAAATTTACAGAGTGTCTAGTAATTAATGCTGCTTTCCTATTTCTATTATAGATTCATGTCGTTTAAAAACTGAAATGAAAATTAGTCAGAAAATTAGTCAATCAGAAGCTAGAGTGATTCGAAAACTAAATATGATTATGAATGTCCTTATCAATCCGGAAACTAAGCAGGAGGTCACAATACAATCAAATTTGTTGCCAGATTTTCCACTTTCAACAATAGAAAAATTTCTTGAATTTGAGAAGGATCTACAAAACGATAGAGACATCCGAAAACAATTTGTAAGTGTTTTATCCATTTCTTTTATAATTTTAAAAAAATGCTTTTAAGTTCTTAGTATCACGGCGCAGTTGGTATGTAATTATATAATCACTACTTTATTTGTCTTTATTCCAGAAAAACTATTTAGCTAAAATTGGAGGCAAATCGTTTGTCAATAAAATCAGAAATATCATGAAATATACAGTTCATGATAATGTAGCGAAGATGTTGTCTTGGACAGGGCAAAAGCAATCAAGAGGTATACAAAATACTTCATTTGTCAGCATTATTATAGGTAATTATAAACAAGAACAATTATAAATACACATATTTTTTAAAAAAGTATGTATTATTTAACAAAAAAATTATTTTCTAATTGTTTCAGATTATATATGTAGCACAGAAAAATGCACTCTTACTGATGCGCAGAAGGTTATACAAGAGTGGTTACGGCACGCAGGAGATCGCATAAACTACTTATTAAAAAAAGGAGAACAAAGAACGGTGTGTATAAATTATAATGCATAAAATATTATTTGTTTTATTATAAATATTTGTAAAGTTTTAAGAAATATTTAATTATGTACTATAAATGTTTATTTTAATTTAATATTTTTTATTTTGCAGTAATCGACGATAACGACGGTTTTGCGCTCTCCTCAGAATCGGCATGAAGTGTAACTTAAAATTTTTAAAAATAAATATAATTTTTTAAAATATATTTAAATTTCTATAATTTATTTCACAAATCAATTCTAACCAAGTCCTAAAAACGTCTGAAATTGCGTCCAGGTGTACTAAAAAACGTCTTAAAAGTCGTTTTAATTAACGTCTTTAAGACATGACTTAAGGAGGTCGAAAATCGGGACATAAGACTACCTTAGGACGACTTAAAGTCGTATTTTTGACAGATTTTAAAGACGTCCAAGCTATTTTAGGACGACTATGAGTGTTCGTGCAAGTGTGACACGAAGCGCGCAATCCGAGATGCGCGCGCCATCTCCGAGATCGCGGCGTAGCTCAGAGCTATCGATAGCGTTTATCTGGATTTCCGCGTAGATCGATACATGATTAGCGCTGTCGTGTCGTCACATCCGTCGTGACGAAGGAGGTCGTTAAGGATGGCTGAGTTGAGACACACGTGTGCCGGGTCGACCTCCGAGTCGTTTAAAATATCGGGTCATTGAAGTCACTGTATTATATTTTGTACGTTATTTGGCTGTCTATTGTGACGAAGTAGTTGTGTGCACTTGTGGTCGTGCGGAATAAACGACCACCGACATGTTACGAAACGCGAGTGAATTATTTCACGGCCTCACCTATTGTCGCCGCGCGAACCACCATCTTTTCCCGATCACGAGCGCCGGCATACCGCGCTTTCCCTTTATTTCCTTTTCTTCTGAGATTTCGAACATGGTCCTTCGAGCCGGATGAGTGCGTGAGTCGGTGAATTAAAAGTGCATAACCTATCGAGTGCACGAGCGACGAATCGAGTTATCGCCCTTATATATGCGCATTTCGTGCCGTAATACGCGATAGACTGCCACGCGGCCTTTCTCTGCGTGTCTGTGAAATCGCGAGCAGAAGCGATTAATCTCGATTCTAGCGGACAGTAACGTGAACAGTGACATTCAGTGACCACGAAGTTATAATAATTTGACTCTATTCAGTGCGACGGTTCGAATATATCGCTTATGCGATTCGTACGTCGTTCTTTGTGACAATTTATTAGAGTAATAATTTGACTCTATTTAGTGCGACGGTTTGAATCCATCGTTTTCGAATTCGTTCGTCGTTCTTGTGATAATTGTCGGATTGACAAGTGACTCTAATCATTGCGATTGTTCGAGTCTGATTGTTTATTAGACTCTGATAGACTGTGACGTCATCATGCCTGGAGATACGCTCACAGTGCCGACAGACCGATCGAGAACTCGTACTCGTTCTCAAGGCAGCATTGTAGCGCTGCTCGTCGTACAACGAGAACATTTACGATCTATTCATCGTACGTGCAATTCGGCTGCGAGGCTCACTGATACGTCCAACTCCATTACAGTCTCGACGAAACTTCAAACGTTAACGCATCTATGGGCCAAATGTCGATGCAATCACGAGGAGTTAACCGAATACTCGACGGATCCGGACGTCAGTGATTATCTCCGAGGTACCGAGTTTGGCGACATGGAAGATCGAGTTCTGGATGCGACGGACGCGCTCACCGCTTTGCAGAGCATCCTGCCTTCGACCACATCTACTAGGGGGGACGCTGCCAACGCATCTTCGACTTCCAGATTCACCAGTCTCGAGCGCATCCCTCTGCCGACTTTCAACGGAGATCAGAAGGACTGGGCTCATTTTCGGGATATGTTTGACTCTATGGTCATCCGTGAGTCTGGACTATCTAACGTACAAAAGTTTTATTATCTTAAAAGTAGTTTGACCGGTACGGCATTGTCGCTGATTAAAAATTTACCGATTACCGATGCGAATTTTGAATCGGCTTGGAAATTAGTTAATGCTCATTATCAGGATATTCAAGTTTTGACCTTTTCTCTTATAGTTCGTTTATTAAAGCTTAAGCCAGTAAGCGGCGATAATCCTGCCGCATTAGAGACTCTAATTAATCAAACTCGCGAAATACTTGTCTCTCTCGAGAACTTGAATCAATTGTCGTGGGATTCTATACTAGTTGTTATGACGCTTATGCGTCTGGATCCGACAATTCGAAAGAGTTGGGAAGAGAACATCGGTAAAAGAGAAACATTTCCGAATTATGACGAACTTGAGCAATTTTTGACCGGTAAAATACACGCGTTAAATGTTGCTTCGATTAAAAGCGGAGTCACATGCCTTAGCGACAATGTCGGATCGAAAAATACGAAACATAAAAACGGTGTTGACTCTAAGGTCACTTCGCACGTTGCGAACACCAACACTTCTGTATGTCATTTGTGTTCAGCGGCTCATAACGTATCGAAGTGCGCGAAGTTTAAGGTTATGCCTGCGAGCGAACGTTTATATTCCGTCCGAGCGGCGCACTTATGTTTTAATTGTCTCACGAAAGGACATTTTCCGCCGAGCTGTAAGACCAAACCGGGTTGCGATAAATGTAAGAAACGACATCATAAGATGCTTCATCAAGCATTCTCGCCGCGTGCATCGGATTCAGAGTTAATACATGGTAACGAGGTTACTTCCATTTCGAATAACGATTCCGCGAACTTATCCAATGTAACTTCCTGTCATTCGGGAATCGCCGAGTCAAAGACGTTAAAGCCAGTGTTAATTGCGACAGCGTGGGTACATGTGCGTACGGCCGAAGGTCGTGAACTGCCATTCCGTGCAGTTTTAGATTCTGGCTCCGAGTGTTCGCTAATCTCTGAAGCAGCTGCTCAAACGTTACGCGTACAAAGAATTGCGTGCTCTGCTTCAATTTCGGGTACTGGCGCCACCGTTTCCGGGATCGTAAAGCACTCCACCCGCGTTGAATTACGGTCGCGAATTAACTCTCAGCTTGTCGTCGTGATCGAGCCTCTTATTTTATCTCGTCTCTCTAGTTATGTTCCGCGACGAGTTGTTGATGCCTCTGAGTGGATCGGCGTCGGTCAACTGACATTGGCTGACCCCGATCCCTGCAGTGATAAGCCGATCGACTTAATACTCGGTGCCGATTGTTATGACGAAATAATACTTCCAGATCGGGTGAAGTTTCCCGGAGAACCGTACGCTATTCATTCACGATTTGGGTGGGTGCTGCGCGGTCCAGTGGACGACGGCCCTGTTAATGTCTTGTCGTCGCATACGACTGTTTCGTCATTACACGTGACATTTAATACCGATTTGACTCGTGCGATCGAACGCTTTTGGGAGGTTGAGGAGATTCCTTCGCAGAACAAGTTATCCGCTGAGGATAATCATTGCGAAGATCTCTTCGCCGCGACTACTAATCGTGATGCGTCAGGAAGATACCATGTTGCGTTGCCGTTTAAGGGAGATCTTCCACTTGATATTGGGGATTCTCACAAAACCACGCTCCATATGTATTCGTCTTTGGAGCGTCGGTTGAAAAAGGATCGACAGTTGGCTGTCGAATATAATGCTTTTTTGACCGAATATTTAAGATTAGGACACATGAGTCCGTATACGCCCTCGGAAGTCGAGGAACAGCGATGCTTTATACCGCATCATCCGGTATTAAAGCCAAGTAGCGCTTCGACGAAGGTAAGGGTTGTATTTAACGCGTCTGCGCGCACTAGCAATGGAAAGTCTCTCAACGACTGCCTCCTTATCGGACCAAAATTGCAGGCTGATCTATGTGCCATCCTGTTACGTTGGCGCTGGCACCGGTTTGTGTGTGCCGCCGATATTGCGAAGATGTTTCGGCAAATTCGCGTGCACGATGATCATACGCGCTTTCAGTTAATTCTCTGGAGGCAATCGGAGAAAGACGCGGTTGTTCCGTATCGGTTACGGACGGTAACTTATGGTACCGCTCCTGCCCCCTTTTTAGCATTACGCGTTTTGCGACAGTTAGCAGAGGACGAGAAGCATCGCTTCCCTCTGGCTGCGCATAACGTCATAGTTAATTCATACGTTGACGATATATTTTTTGGCGCGTCGGAGATAGAAGAATGTCGCGAGATTCGAGAGCAGATGATAGGACTGACCAACGCGGGCGGGTTTCCTCTACACAAATGGAGTTCCAATTGTCCAGATTTAATCTATGATTTATCCGAAACGATTCGCGATCCTGCACAAAACGTAGATTTTAAAGAGGATGATCAATTAAAAATTCTTGGCATATATTGGGCACCACTAGAGGATGCCTTTAGTTTTCGCATTAGATCAGAGGTTCCGTCGACGATAACGAAACGCACCTTTCTCTCGTATATATCGAAAATCTACGATCCACTAGGTTGGTTGTCGCCGACCATTATCATCAGTAAGATCCTTATTCAACAGTTGTGGCTGTCTAAGATCGATTGGGACACGACATTACCGTCGGATCTAAATGAACGGTGTGTATCTTTCTGCCACGGACTTACTTCACTTGCTACGGTTTGTATCCCGCGCTGGGTACGCACCCACGAGGACTCAACCATCGAGATACATGGGTTCGCGGATGCGTCCCAGGCCGCTTACGCAGCCGTGATTTACCTTCGAGTGATTCATGAACACGAGCCAAACGTTTTCTTATTAACGAGTAAGAGCAAGGTTGCTCCGTTGAAAACGGTCTCGGTTCCTCGTTTGGAGCTCTGCGCGGCCGAGCTCTTATCGCGACTTCTTGCTTGGACTATTTCAGCGTTAAATCTCGAGCAGGCCCCCATTTACGCCTGGACGGATTCCACCGTCACATTGGCCTGGCTTAGTAAGCCTCCGGCCACATGGAAGGTATTCGTGGCGAATCGGGTGTCTCTCATCCAAACGCAATGTCCACCGGTAAATTGGCGTCATGTTCCTACGCAGGACAATCCTGCGGATTTAGCTTCTCGTGGAGTCTCTCCGACTCAATTGATTAAAAATACACTATGGTGGTACGGGCCTTCGTGGCTTTCCTGTGAGCCCGAAGCCTGGCCCTCGGTCGACTCGCCTGAGAGTCTGCCGACTTCTGACCTTGAGGCTCGGTCAGTTGTCACTCACTTCACCAAGGTCTCCGAGTGGGATCTATCCACTCGTTATTCTGATTGGAGCAAATTGCTCAAGATAACTGCGTTGATTCTACGCTTCGTGAAACTGACACGACGACAGCTTCCATGTACGGAGATTTTATACACCGCGCAGTTGATGACGGAAGCCAAAACTTTTTGGATCAAAGTCATACAGTCGTCGTTATATGCGACGGAACTTCATTTATTGCGAGCCGGGCAAAGATTACCACGGTCGAGTTCGCTGCTTTCATTGGATCCGTTCATTGATGATGACGGAACCATTCGTATGGGAGGCAGATTAATGCACGCTCCATTGACTTTCGCTCGGAAGCATCCGGTAATCCTGAGCCAGACTCCTCTGACGCGTTTAATAGTGCGTGATGCACATTTACGCACTCTCCATGGGGGAACGTCGTTAACATTACGTCTACTCCGAGAGGAGTATTGGATACTCCGAGCAAAAATAATTGTCAGTTCAGTTATTGGTCAGTGTGTCATCTGCTCTCGACATCGTGCAAATCTGAGCAGTCAAAAAATGGCTCATTTGCCCGAAATACGAACTAATGTGGCGCGTCCGTTTTTGAAGGTTGGAATAGATTATGCCGGACCCTTGCCAGTGCGCGCCTTTGCCGGACGTGGTCATCAATCCCGTAAGGCCTATATAGCCCTTTTCGTGTGCTTGATCACCCGTGCCGTGCATATGGAACTCGTTACCGATTTGTCTTCCGCCGCATTCATCGCCGCTTTTCGACGATTTTCATCACGACGCGGTATTCCTGCGATCGTGCTTAGCGATAACGGAACAAATTTCCGTGGCGCGCAAACGGAATTATACCGTATATTTTACGCTAGTATGTGCGATGGCGCCGTCGAATCCTCTATGGCCTCGTTAGGCATAGAATGGCACTTTATTCCAGCCTCCGCTCCGCACTTTGGCGGGATCTGGGAGGCTGGAGTAAAGTCAGTCAAACACCACTTAAAGCGTATCGTTGGCGTACATACGCTCACCATTGACGAATTAGAGACACTGTTGTGCCAGGTAGAGACCTGCCTAAATTCGCGACCGATCGCTGGACTCTCGAACTCCCCCGACGATCTATCGTATCTGACTCCTGGTCACTTCTTGACCGGCGCTCCACTTCTTGCGTTGCCTGATGCGTCGCTATTAGATCGTCAGGAATCGAGATTGACTAGATATCAACTCGTGCAGCAGATGCGAGACCGATTTTGGCAGGTTTGGCGCTTAGATTTTCTGAACTCTTTGCAGAAGCGCAATAAGTGGCACAATCAATGCGCGAATATGAGCGTGGGTGACATCGTTATCATTAAAAACGACAATGCACCACCCTCTAAATGGGAATTAGGGCGTATAACCCAGTGCTTCCCGGGTGAAGATGGGTTGATCCGCGTTTGCGAAGTGAGGACTGCGACCTCTACCGTTCGACGACCGATTCACAAATTGTGTCTTCTTCCGATCGCTGATCGAGACGAAGAGGATCACAATTCGTAGCTTCGTTTAGTTTTTTTTTGCTTCTTGAGTATCATACCCTACGGCGGGCGGCGCCCAACGCCCAATAATTCGCGTCTGTGATATCTAGAGATATCTATAGGTTAAGTGTAGATTAATTAAGTTTATGCATACTGCTAAAATGTAAATCAGTATTAATCTTAGTCAGCTGATATAAGTAGTCATTAGTTCATTATAAAGTGTTTTTTGTCGCTTATTAAATAAGCGAGGCGAGCGGTATGTTCGTGCAAGTGTGACACGAAGCGCGCAATCCGAGATGCGCGCGCCATCTCCGAGATCGCGGCGTAGCTCAGAGCTATCGATAGCGTTTATCTGGATTTCCGCGTAGATCGATACATGATTAGCGCTGTCGTGTCGTCACATCCGTCGTGACGAAGGAGGTCGTTAAGGATGGCTGAGTTGAGACACACGTGTGCCGGGTCGACCTCCGAGTCGTTTAAAATATCGGGTCATTGAAGTCACTGTATTATATTTTGTACGTTATTTGGCTGTCTATTGTGACGAAGTAGTTGTGTGCACTTGTGGTCGTGCGGAATAAACGACCACCGACATGTTACGAAACGCGAGTGAATTATTTCACGGCCTCACCTATTGTCGCCGCGCGAACCACCATCTTTTCCCGATCACGAGCGCCGGCATACCGCGCTTTCCCTTTATTTCCTTTTCTTCTGAGATTTCGAACAATGAGACTACTTTAAGACGTCAAAATGTTCACTGGGTAGGAACCTATTAATAAAACCATCAAATTTTGGCACACCGTTTCTATGATGAAATTCATTCGGAGCAGTCGCATTTGGAGCATTTTTCGCAGTGTAGGCGCAATAATATAAATTCAAATGACGAGGTACTAAGGAGATCGCACCGACACCACTGTCGAGACCGTACTACAATTTATCATTCAATGTATTCATATTCGGATATGTGTGAGAATCTATTATCATCGGTTTATTTGAATTCGGAGTATAAACACGATTCTTTCCCGGTACAGATATATTTAAACCTACCGCGGTTTGCGCGATTGCAACAAATTCACTCGTCGCCCATTTACTTTCGCTCGATGCAGTTTGAAAATTCATACGACAACCGAGAGATTTAATCCTAGCGCGTACATGTGTCGCGACCGTTAGACCACGTAACATTGAGAATTCAGCATGATCCATATACAAAGGTAAATAATCCACAGGAATTAAGGACAATGTTGTGGCTCACACCTGATTATTGCCAGTATCAAATTTTTTATTCGCAAATCCATATGAAAAAAATATTCAAGATTTTCTATATGTCATCGTGTTGTACGGTGTACTGGGATTCTTCGGAATGCCAACTATTCCCATTCCTCCTGTTCCTCCACGATGAGACCGGCCGCCACCTTCGATGCCTCCACCCTTCGAAGGATTCGCCAACGTTTCCATCGTATCGACATCCATATGAGACATAATAGCGTCCAACGAGTCGTCACTAAAGAGATTATTATTATCAGTAGTTGTACTAGTAGCAGCAGCTGGCTGTTCAATTTGCTCGCGTGGTCGTTTATCTGTTTCACTTGCGGTATCACCGTGTCGTTTACGAGATTGCGTATTTCCAGCACCACTTGTGCCAGGTCCATGTATGTAACCACGATTGTCTCGACTCTCGCGCATTAGATCTATAAAATGTAATTTTTAAAATTCCCACCAAGATGCTTTGTCGGGATTATTTGTGCGATACAATTCTTTCAATTTTGATATTGCATAACGATAATCGTCTTTACCGGCGTGCGATTTTTTCATATCACTCGTCGGATATTGCTAACCGAAAGCCTGTTCATAATATTTCTTTGCTCTCAATCCACCGGCACCGATTAACGAATGAACATTCCGATTCAAATGCCAGTCACTTAAAAAATCATCGATCGCGTGTGTATCAGCTGCTTCCACGTTATCGTTATGTGCCGCGTAATTCAAATCATGCTCCCATGCAATACGATCGTCACTATCCACTGGCTTACCGTTGACCAGTGATGCGATATTTCCCACAGCGGTCCCGGCTCCGCTGCCTCACACAACCTTACAGAAGCGCTACGTCACGTATCCGTGTGAGCTCGGCCGTTCAACCAATGGAAGAGAGCGAACGCTCCCTTCCACCGAGCCGACACAACAGACGATAAATGCATGCTACTTGCATGTTAAAAGCAAGCGTTTCTGATTCAGAAAAGAAGTTCTGAGGCGAGTGGCTGGAATATTAGAGATCACCTGTTCGAAACCTGCTTCGTGCAACTTTTTTTTCTTTTTTCCACATTTGTTTCTAACATAGTAAATTATTAGATAATATTTTTTTGCCCAAAAAAATAATATTTTCTATTTATTATTAATATTCGCAAATATTAAACTAACAATTTTAGAAATAATACAGATCTGCTATTGTTAATAGAAAAATGAAGTTATTCTACAATGTTGCAACAAAGTGCTAATTTAACATATGCGAATATTTTTAATAAAGATAAAATAATTTTTTTTAACCAAAAACATTATCTAATAATTTACTTAATATAAATATCGAAAAAGGAAAAAAAGTTACAAAATCACAGTTTTCAAACACGAGATTTTTAATATTCTTGCCATTCGCCTTACTCGTTTAGCCATGCTTGTTATTTTACATTTATCAACATAAAAGATTACACGCCTGCAAAGCTTTTAATTATTTATTTTAAACTACTGCATATTAGCAAGAGTTACTGCAGTAACTACATATACATGTACTGTGGAGATTAGTGGAGGAACACAGTAGCATATTAAAACTGCAGTCAAATAGATGTAGATTGGTAATTTTATTAATACTATTAATAAGTAGTGGTCTTCCGCACCACCTTTGAGGTTCCACTTATGGCGCGTTCGATTTTTTTTTAAGTTGATCGTCGCCTGGAGCCCTATTGTACCACTTTTTTTTACACCTGTTATTTACAGGTTAAAATAATTTACAGTAGTTGACACTGTATTTTTGTATCTATATACTTACTGTACTTTGTATACTCACTGTACTTGTACTTTTGCGCGTTGCGCGTATATTGGCGAGTTGGGAAAATTACTTACTTTATAATTTTTTATAAATACAAACTATATTTTGTATTTATTATGCCTGCAATGCTATCAAGAGTAATGAGAAATACAAGGTGTCCCATTTTAAACAATCCACTCAAATATCTCAGAAACACCGAGTTAAATAATAAAATTTTTTAAATAAAAGTTGTAGGATTTGGAGAGGGAAAAAATATAGGGATATTTGTTTGACCTTGGATGGAAGCGCTTCTGAGATTTGAAGGTTATTTTAATTTTTTTAAATGGAACCACTTTAATTTTTTTATATAAATCCTATTTTCTCATAATATTTGTCGTAAAAAGTTATAAAACTAGGATGGCCAAAAATTGAATGGTTTACAAGATATTTTATACTTTAATTTCACATAATTTTACATAAACTATAAAATATCTCGTTAAATATTCATTTTTCAATTATCTTACTTCAACACTTTTATGCACAAAATAATGAGAGGAATCAATTGGTGTAAAAAAATACATAGTTGACTTTAAGAAAAAAGTATATATATTTAAGAAGAAAGTATATTATATCATATCTGCTAAATATAGCTTAAATATAGCTCTGCTAGATTTTTTCTTAAAGACAACTATGTGTTTTTTTTATACCAATTGATTCCTCTCATTATTTTGTGCATAAAAGTGTTGAAGTAAGATAATTGAAAAATGAATATTTAACGAGATATTTTATAGTTTATGTAAAATTATGTCAAATTAAAGTATAAAATATCTTGTAAACCATTCAATTTTTGGCCATCCTAGTTTTATAACTTTTTACGACAAATATTATGAGAAATCGATTTATATAAAAAAATTAAGTGGTTCCATTTAAAAAAATAAAAATGACCTTCAAATCTCAGAAGCGCTTCCATCCAAGGTCAAACAAATATCCCTATATTTTTTTCCTCTCCAAATCCTACAACTTTTATTTAAAAAATTTTATTATTTAACTCGGTGTTTCTGAGATATTTGAGTGGATTGTTTAAAATGGGACACCTTGTATTTCTCATTACTCTTGATAGCATTGCAGGCATAATAAATACAAAATATATTTTGTATTTATAAAAAATTATAAAGTAATTTTCCCAACTCGCCAATATACGCGCAACGCGCAAAAGTACAAGTACAGTGAGTATACAAAGTACAGTAAGTATATAGATACAAAAATACAGTGTCAACTACTGTAAATTATTTTAACCTGTAAATAACAGGTGTAAAAAAAAGTGGTACAATAGGGCTCCAGGCGACGATCCACTTAAAAAAAAATCGAACGCGCCATAAGTGGAACCTCAAAGGTGGTGCGGAAGACCACTACTTATTAATAGTATTAATAAAATTACCAATCTACATCTATTTGACTGCAGTTTTAATATGCTACTGTGTTCCTCCACTAATCTCCACAGTACATGTATATGTAGTTACTGCAGTAACTCTTGCTAATATGCAGTAGTTTAAAATAAATAATTAAAAGCTTTGCAGGCGTGTAATCTTTTATGTTGATAAATGTAAAATAACAAGCATGGCTAAACGAGTAAGGCGAATGGCAAGAATATTAAAAATCTCGTGTTTGAAAACTGTGATTTTGTAACTTTTTTTCCTTTTTCGATATTTATTTTAAGTAAATTATTAGATAATGTTTTTGGTTAAAAAAAATTATTTTATCTTTATTAAAAATATTCGCATATGTTAAATTAGCACTTTGTTGCAACATTGTAAAATAACTTCAATTTTCTATTAACAATAGCAGATCTGTATTATTTCTAAAATTGTTAGTTTAATATATGCGAATATTAATAATAAATAGAAAATATTATTTTTTTGGGCAAAAAAATATTATCTAATAATTTACTATGTTAGAAACAAATGTGGAAAAAAGAAAAAAAAGTTGCACGAAGTAGGTTTCGAACAGGTGATCTCTAATATTCCAGCCACTCGCCTCAGAATTTCTTTTCTGAATTAGAAACGCTTGCTTTTAACATGCAAGTAGCATGCATTTATCGTCTGTTGTGTCGGCTCGGTGGAAGGGAGCGTTCGCTCTCTTCCATTGGTTGAACGGCCGAGCTCACACGGATACGTACGTAGCGCTTCTGTAAGGTTGTGTGAGGCAGCGGAGCCGGGACCGCTGTGGGAAATATCGCATCACTGGTTCCTATCATTGAACTATATACCATACTGGAACGAGCACGCCTTTGTTCTCGACCGGTCAGATGGAGATAGCTGTTTGGACCCGGATCTCTCTATCTAACCAACAGTCTCGGTCACGTGTTCACAGCTACTATTAGTTCTACAAACATTCGCCTTCATAAAAATAAAATTTTATGCTTTCAAATGAAATTGTTGGATAATTATAAAATTTATATGTTGAAATTTGTTTTTATATTATAAAATTATTTAATAAAAACAATGTATATTGTTTAATAAAAATTGTTAATATATAACATGTATGTATACATATATATTAAATAAAAAAACTTAATACATTTAAACACTTCTATATTTTATTTGTTTAAATATTATAATTTTGTTACATTTATTAATTATAATATCACAATTAAATCACAATTGAAATTAAAGTAAAACAAAATTAATATACATTTAAAATAAAATATATAATTAAAATAAAATCAAATAATAAATCACAATTGCCTCAAATTAAAATATTGCAAAATGCACATTGTGACTAAAGAAAAACGAAGCAAAATAAAGATGAACAAGAAGCGATTATACGTGACTAAATAAAATAGTTTTATGCAATTTTGCGCGTTTTGTTCCACGTTCTTTTAAATGTCGTTCTGTCATTTTTTTATAAAAAGTCAAAATGCGAAGTTTTATATACTTCATTGCTATTACTTTAATTATTTGAATTTCATGCAAATCTTCACTTCCCGTATTATCAAGAAAAGGATGTTCAGGTATAAATAATTGTTTTATTTTAGGCAATAAAAATTTCATGACTCTGATTACAATATTTTGTTTAAAAGAATTATTCTGTATGTGACCTGAAGCTAATTCTATTTTGAAAGCTTTTTCTGTAGTTTGAACAATTTGAAACGCTACATTTGACGGATAATAAAGTTTTCCTCGATTAACAAAAGAAGTGAATGAATTGTATTTATTGATATTAATTGCATAAGTATGAAATGTATTACATCTTTCCATATTTCTTTCTATTAAAATATTTATGCAATGATGGCAATGTATTTCAGTAAGAAGTGTACGAATAATAGAACCCGTTATATAATATAAAATATTTTGTTGAAGAAACGATAAATTTACATTATCTAATAAATTTGATAGGGCTTGCAATTCTTCTTCATTTATATTTATACAATTATCATCATGTATTGTACGTTTTGGCGTTCGAAATTTAAAAATAGAGGGTACTTCGTAATTGTCACTTAAACAATTTGCATTAAAACTAGCACATACAGAATTACGAAACAAAAGTTGCCGTAAAGCCCATTTAAACTGTAATGCATTAGGATTATTATTCCATCCACCACGTCCTCTTATGCATGAAAAAAATAATTCTAAATGATCTTGAGGACACTTATATGCTAAAAAATATCGTAAAGCGTTTACTTCTTTGTACAATAGATCGTGTGCTAAATTGTAAAAACTTTGACAATTTATAACAAATCCTAGTGCAAAAGTACTTCGAGAATGGACAAAAATATTAATGTCATTTATTTTTAAACTCGAAATGTATGTGATGCTATCATCAAAAAATTGTTTGACTAATTTTAAGTTGTTAATCGTCATAGGTGACTTAAAACCTGTACCAAAACCGTTTCTTGTATTCATCGTGTCAAATAATCTATCAATGATACGAATAAATTCTGTTGTTGCTTCACTATTTATAAAGTTTTTATCTCCACTTGTTCTAAGAAAATCTATTGCATCAGCAACACCACTACTTAATACCTGTGCTGCCAAAAGTACATCCATTTTCTTATTTGAAAAATTAACGTGATTATAACTTAATTTATTAGCAAGTTTTAAATCTGCTTCTTCTTGAATTGTATGCAGTTTTTTTATATAACTGAATGAGATTAAGCCAGCTTTAGATGAAATATTTGTTTCTGCTAAGGCATTACGTGCTAATTTAACCATGTGACATGAATCCATTATACAATAAACATTTGACTTATTTTGTGGATGTTTAAAAAAGGTTTTTATATTGTCAGTAGATAGATTACATCCAAGTAATTTAAATGTTGAAAGGTTTGTTTTTGTTCCATCACATGTTAATGAACGTACTATTACGCCTACTTCATATAATTTTTCAATTGCACATTTTATTAGTTGTGCTTGCATATTTGCATTTATTTTGTTAATAAAAAAATATGCAATTGGGCATTTAAACTTATTTGTATATGAAACTATTTGAAAAACTAATACTTCTGTAGCTAAATCTTGAGAATCAATATTTAAGATATTCACCATAATCAACATAGCCTCTGTTTTTATCGGTTTTTATATCATGTATAATTTGAGTACGAATTGCCATTGAGTCAAATATTAAAGCTACATCTTTCAAAAATTGCTTTTGTGGTATTTCTGTTTCTAAATATTTAAAAATTTCCGAAAGAAAACCTACTTCACAATTATAATTTCCAAGCCATTTTCGTAACATCGACAGATGTGGTAAACACAATGTTTCTCGAAGCGTGTCATATCCTTTAGGACTATAAAAATATAGTGTTAATGCAAATTGTTTCATTTCTTGCGTGTATCGTCTTTGCGTTGAAACAACATTATTATTATGATATTCATTTAAAATAATTTGTAACTTAGAATCACTAAAATTATTCAGTAATATTTTTTCCAGATCTGTGTTTGTGTCATGATTCGTTTTAAACGTTTCAACAATGTTCCGTGTTGTTTTAATAGTTTTTTCTCGACGATGTAAACGTTTTTGTAAAATGTGTATTTTTTTCAATAATTCACCTTCTCTTCGCTCTTGTTCTGTTGCCGTCTTTATTACATTAGAATTAAGCATGCAAATATTCATTTGTTCATCCACTTGTTTATCTAATATTTTTTTAGTTGTTTTTCTCTACCAAAATCAAATAAATATTTTATACACACACGCACATATTAAAAATATTAAGATATATATTTAAAGCTATCACACACATCTGTACGTAATGTTACAAATGCCTTAAAGCGTTCTTTCACTGCTTTTCTATTTATTGAAAAGAAAGAGAAAAAACACATTTCAAAGCATTTGTAACATAAAATAAACTCCAGTCTCTTTGGATAAACTATAGTGTGTACATTCTCAATATTGTTCATTTCTCAGTGACATCAAATGTAGCAGTCTATTGTGAGATCCAATGAATGACAAATTAACTTTAATGACAAATATATTTACTTTTATGCTTCTAATTATATTACCAACTTACAATATGTACAAGTATAAAAGCGTAACTAAATATATATAATATACATAAAATTGTGTATATATCAATATTCAGATAATTGAAACAATCGCTGAATTGAGTCGTAGATACATCCCGATTAATCAGATTCAAATATATATATATACACAATCGATTTCAATTATATACACACATTGATTATACATACATATATATATATATATATATATATGTATATATATATATATATATATATATATATATGTATGTATAATCAATGTGTGTATATAATTGAAATATATATAAATATATATAATAATAAATATAATAATAAATATGGTAATAAATATGGTATAATAAATGGTTCCTATTAAACGCTACATCCCTACCCTCAACCCTACCGCTCTACGCTCAGGCCTAGGCCGTCGCGCGAAGCGCATGACATGGCCGGCGAAAAATAATCAAATTTTGTTTAAAAATTGCACTAATTTGTTTAAATAAAAAAAAAAAAACAGTAACAGATACTTGCCGTAGCTCTCGTCGAAACGAGCAAGAGTGTACCGCGTGATCTTGTCGTCACATGTGGAACGCGATGCGATGAGTCAATGTCGACTCTGACGATGCGAACCTACACCTTGCTCGCTATCGCGATGTACGCCGAATATACGTTGAGATCTTATCTGACGGACATTTCAACAACTCCGTTGATTTGTGAAACGTTGAGGAATTATATTATCGCTAAAAACGATACTAAGAGAGACTGAGAGAGGAAGAATATGTAGTTGCAAGTTTCGATAATATGTCTTATATTCGCAACAATGTTGCTTTCGCTGTTACTGTGGAACGTGAAAACCAATAATCGTAGATTACCAATCGCGATTACCGACGGATATCGAACCTACGTTGAAAAATTGCACAGAAATATAACCGCGACGTCGAAACGAAAGAAGAAAAATAAAGACGACGAAAACAACAGCGACGATAACGAAAAACCATCTGTATTCAATAATGATGAAAAATACGATTCGAACGAAAAAAACGATAATGATGATTTTGTTATCGACAATGATGACGATAACGATGACGCTTTGTTGATGCCACCTCCGTCGCCACTACCACTATTATCGAGGAAGATCTCGAAATCATCGATTGTTATCAGCGATGTAACCGACGACGAAGAAAACAATACGCGAAAACCACTCGAGTCCGCGAGAGGCAGCGATGATCGGTCAAGAAATGATAACGAGTAGCGGTGTGACGGTGACGACGATTACGCGATTACGTCTGAGAAACAGGATGGCACGTCGTCGTCCGTAGAAACGAGCGACGAATTTGCAACAACGAACGAAGAATTAGAAGCGACGAGGAAAAAGAAGGAAGTTGTGTCTGCGAAGTCATCGGAGGTTATCGTACCGATCGCGTCTCGATCAACGGAAACGGACAGTGACGACGGAAGAGAACGCGTTGCGAACGAAACGAAGGTCGAAGACGATACTACAACCAGATAAAAATTTACGATGAGTACACGCGAAGCTCCCGCGCGAATCGTATCTCCGAATTCTATCTATTCATCACACTTTACTCATGACGCCGTAAGATTCCATTATCAGTCGCGACAATTCGTTTCGAATTTTGTGGCGCGTCTTTGCAACGTCACCGTAACCTTGCGTCGACGCGTGACGACGCAACGACGACAGAGCCGCAATTTCGTTTCGCGTGGGATGAAACCATCGCGGCTGCTTGGCTTCGTGTCGTTGAGAACACCGGGACAAGTAGAACGAAACAATCCGTGATAAGAACCTACGGCGCGCAGAAGCGCGACGAATATATCCGATCGATGACGATCGACCTCGGCAAAACGACGACGACGAAAGGAACATCTTCGATAAGACGATAACGATTCGTCCACGAAATACGACTCGTCGGCGAAAAGCTTCAACGTTCTATCGTTGTTGTTCGAATCGACGAGCGAACTTTTCTCTTCGTTGTCACGTTTAACAACGACCACGACGATGTCGCTCCAACGTTCCTCGTCGACGCGAATCCACGGAACATTGATCGCCCACCAACGATGCAAAGTTTTTATCGCTTCGCTCAGAACCGAAGAGACGAGTTCGTAATTTTTCGATTCACCACCGTGACAAAGTCGCACCAGCGTTTCACGAAGAATCGACGCGTTCACGTAGATACGATTCACGGTTGTTCGTTCGAATCGCCACGGATAATATCGTACTTCGTAAGAACAAGAATCCACACGCATGATCGACACCGCGAACGACAATGACGATAAGATCGATAATGTCAATAACAATAATGATAATTTTATCGCGACACACGACATCGTTATCACTGTTAATCGATAGAAACGAGCCATGACGATCGATACCCTTGGACGAATCGATCTTCACGTTGTGGCTGGGGAGCGAAAGAATTCTTTTTAAAGTCATCGGCGTTCCGGCGATACTAGCAACAATGTTGACTGATAACGATGCGAACGACACCACCTCGAGTGGTATGATCGTGGCCGATGATTATTTGGAAGCGTTCGTCGAAAGTAAACTCTACGATTCGCTCAATCGAAACAACGGTTTGTTCAATTTGTCGTTCGACGTTGCCACGGCTGCACAGAGACATCATTTTGTCGTAAAATTTGACGACAGACGGAAACGCGTTCGATTGACGAATGACAATGTCGTGTCGTTACCTATGTGGCGTATATGTAGTTTCGAACGATCGTCTTCTCGATCCCGACAACCGATCGTATCATCGATCGTTGAAACTATCGAGAGATTCGTTCCGACGTTGTCCGGTTTGCGTGCGAACGATCCGTCGTTGAAACGTTCATACGTAGATGGTGTTCTGAAACATTTGAAGAGTGGGAATTGGAAAGCACATTTCTTTATTCTAAATTACATATTCGACGTAAAAATGAACGAATTATTAAACGGGATGCGACGACGCATCGAGGTTCTCATTGACAATCTAACAACGATCGATAATCGTTAAATACATATTCATCGCGAGTGTATAACACCGCATCGTCACCGGTGTACAATCCTTCGATCGTGGGCGCGACTATTCTTCTTCCGTCGATATCGCTGAACGTTACGACGATTTTATCGCATTCGTTGAACGCGTCTCTGGCTCGAATATCGTATTCCATTTCGTCGTTCGATCCGCAAACAACGTAATCGTAATCAACGTTGTCATTACTCGCGAGCGAAGATACGACGCGTCGGTTAACGATAAAAACCTCGCAAAATTTGTTGGGTGCGTAAATAAAACAGTTTTTTGCGGAATTGCAAACTAGCAACGACGACGCGTTCACCGTCGTTGTGGCGGTGACGTCGAATCTTTTGAAAATCACTCTGCTTCTTTGAACATTCGCGAAAACATTGTCGGTCGCGAAGATTGGCAGAATGTATGGTTAAGTAAATATCTATTAGAATCAAGTAAATATTTATTAGAATCAAGTAAATATTTATTAGAATTAAGAAAATGATTTTTTTGATTCAAGTAAATATTTATTAGAATCAAGTAAATATTTATTAGAATCTAGTAAATATTTATTTGAATCAAGTAAATAATTTTCTTTTTCAGTAAATATTTACGGTAGAAATTTGCCAGAGAAACCTACATGTGCAGTATTCAGTAAAGAAGTGCATACTAGTTCGGTAGCAATGCTCGATAAAACTGATAACAATGCAAAACATACAAATTTTAAATGTATTTGTTTTGACTTGTGTTTTTAGATGCAGATGTCCAGCGCATAAAAATCCAGGAGCTACCAATGTACAGAAACATGGGATTGCTCGAAGCACCGCGGCAAATAAACGTTACGGCTAATAAAGAACATGCTTTCGAGGTAAAATTGTGAGAAAAGTTTACACAAAGAAAGAAAAATTATTAAGTCACGTGTATGATAATATGTCGATTACATCGCACACTTTAAAATTATGAAATCGAAGACCTTCTGCGTATTGAGGAGAATTAAGATAAGGATTGTTTTTAAAGTAGCTCTATTCGCTGTCGCATTTTTTAGTTTCTGATAATCTGATAACCTGAATATTGTAATAAACCATATCAGATGCGTGATTTATATAATGCTCTAATAAAACTATTTCTAAAAACATTCACTCATATAAAATAATACGTGTTTTGCAAAAAATATTTTAAGTAATGCCAAAGTGTAAAAAATTAGAAAAAAATGTTAAATATTCCGTAATCGCTTATTTTCTTGTGCTATTTTAAAATATTTAGTAATGTAATAGTAACAATTTTAATTAATATATTATTGTAAGGTGTTTTCACTAAGGAACAGAGTTTTTTAAAAATTGAGATATATTAATTATGCAGATACACTTAATAAACGCGTCTTTTCGGCTCGGTGATCTCCTTCACTCTGCCCGCTCGCTTGCCTACTCGCTCAGGCCTCAAAAACAATAACAGTTCCCCACGCATCGACATCCTTGCACGCTCGTTACATTATTTTTTAAATTATATGTTTTCCTATTTATTTCTTCCAACATTCGGCCGTCCTGACCGAACATTCGCCTCGAATGTTCGCCAGTGTCAATTTTCTCGTCGCTGTCGCCCATGCTATCCGTCATCGCACACCCACGGCCTCATAGAATCCGCGGACGACAAAGTCTGAAGAGGTCCCTCTCGTTCGCCAACTTTACGAACAACGTAACGATTATTTCGTAGGACCTTGATGATCTCGTATGGATCAAGATACCTGTGCGCAAACTTGAGTGCAGGGCCGCGTTGAGTTCGTCAGATTGCGACAATGTCACCGTCTCGATAGCTGAAGGCTCTTTCCCTCTTAGAATCGTAATTCTTTCTAAGTACCTCTAACTCGTAGCTTGTATATTTTTCTTCCGCAGGTGTCGTCTTACCGCTCACGTAGTACACCGGGTGTAACAACTGATCTTCGCTATCTCGTTGCAGGAGAATCGCTCCATAACCGTACATTGATGCATCCGTATGCAGCTCCGTGTCTGCACCCAACCGATATAAGTTTAATACGAGTCGCCCGCTTAACAGAATCTTCAACCGCGTAAACGCATCTTTCCCGACCGCTGCAAAATCAAATTTAACATTCGCTCGCAAAAGATTTGATAACGGTCGTGCAATTATTGAGTATCCTGGAATAAACTTGCGAAAGTATCCCGTTAAACCCAGGAACGCTTGTACCTGTCGTATATTCGTCGGTTTAGGAAAGCGTTTCACTGCTTCCGTCTTGTGCTCTGAAGGTCGGACAAAGCCACCCTCTATCGTGTGTCCAAAAAACTCGACTTTTCTTTGCAGGAAACAACATTTTTCCCAATTAATAATCAGACCGGCGCTGCCAGCCGTTTCAAGCACCTTCTCAAGATTTCTCAGTCCGCTCGCGTCGTCGTCAGAAAGAACAATTAGATCGTCCATATATACTAGTACTATTCTATCTCGAATTAATTCTCGAAAAATCGCGTTTACATATCGCTGAAAGACTGAAGGGGAATTACACAGACCGAAAGGCACTCGCAAAAATTCATACTGTCCATCGGGTACAATAAAAGCTGTATATTTTATACTTGACTCATCCATACGCACGTGGAAAAAGCCATTCTTTAAGTCCAAAGTACTGAAGATTTTGGTATTTTGCAGCTGATCCAATTGATCCTTGATAAGCGGTAGCGGATAACAATCTCTAATTACTTTCTTATTTAATAATCTGTAATCAACGCATAGTCTATGTAGACCGTTCTTTTTCTTTAAGGTGCAAATTCATGAGACGCTCGTTTCAGCGTTGCCCATAGTCACGTGACTTCGAGTTGACGCTAGCGTCAAGAAAAAAAACTGGATTTTTTCAGCTTTAGCGTCAAGTCGTGCGATCTGTGCGATGATCTGTCTGTGCGTGCTATAGTCTATTCGCTATTGGATTTCATGGATTGCATGTCTCATGTGGTCTTTCAACCTTATCAATAAAAATGGAAGAATATGTAAGTAGAATATTAGTTATTTAAGTAATAAAAAGTAATAATTGAATTTATTATCCAATACTATATATATATAAAGAAAATGAAAATAATGAATAAGTAAAGAATTAAAAATGATACTTTTTGAGGTTTGGAAGAATGATTGAAGTAAATATTTTATGTTTGTAAACATATAATAAAAAATATTACATATGATAAAAAAATTATTAATAAATATTTTTCATTTTTAGGATTATGAACTTGTTCAAACATGTGGGATGTGCGAAGAAATAATCAATCAAAAGGATGTTATAACGCATGGTTGTCTAGAAGGATATAGTTCTTATACCGTTGATCCAAACACATTCTATTTTTATCCATTAGCAGGTGTGTATTTTTATCTATCATTCTATTACATTTGTAGAAATATTTTTTTTCTTTTTTTCTTTCACTTAAATTTAAAATATAAAAAAGCATTTTTTTTTTAAATTATTTTTAATTGAGAAAAATAATTTACTTTTACTGTAATTTGTTTTAACTATATTTGTTTGAATGCTTTTTGCGTCATTTTCATTGTGTATTAAAAATATAAGTTTGAATTATCTTCAATGTTTATTGTCTTAGGCTCTGTGTGTGTGTGAGAGTGTGTGTGTGTGTGTGTGTGTGCTGCAATGTTTGTAATTATAATTAATCAAAAACTTTAATATATAATTAATATAACATGATTTTTATCTTTTTTTTATATTTATTGAAAGAAATGTTAATATTTTTTTATATATTTTAGATGATGGTGTAACTATCATAAGACGAAGCAATAAGGAATTAGTAGAAGAGCCTTTTGATAACAATATGAGTAAGTAAAAAAATTCTTTTAAATAGAGAAATGTCTTTCTGAAAATAATTTTTATAAATATTTTTTTTTTAGATAATGTATCACAAAAAGAAAAAAGAAACATTTCTGGAGAACGTAAGCAAATTACGTTTAAACGTTCAAAACTGAATGATAATTCAGAAATCAAATTGAATTTTGATGAAGAAGAATTACTAATTCTCGAAGTACAAAAACGGCCACCATTGTGGGATTATTCTTTACCTTTGATGCAACGTAGATGTACAATCAAACAACGATTATGGGCAGAAATAGTTTTGGCATTAAATGGTGAGTATAAAAATAATTTCTAAAAATATCTAAATACAAAAAATACCAAAAATAATTTATTTATTTTCTTTATAAGTAAAATAAGTATAGAAGAAGCGCAAAAAAAGTTTAAATCATTGCATGATACATATCGTAAAATAATACAATCAGAAAAACGAATGAGTGGATCTGCTAGGAGAGATACAGTCCAAAAGTGGGCTCATTATCATTCCATGAGTTTCCTCAGAGACTCTTGTCTTCTAAAAACGTAAATATAAATATTTAAATTTATTAAGTAATTATATGAATTATATATTAAAGTGTTCCATTAATTATAAATAACATTACAGCACTGTGTCTAATATAAATAGTAGTGATGTCGATTCAAGCTCATCATTAACGAATGATGAAAATAATGCAGGAAACATCAAAAAAGGTACAATAAAACATGTGAAATTATTATTATAAATAATTATATTATAAATAATTATAAATAATTGAAAAAAATGCGTTTCTATAATCTAGATTTTAATGAAGGAAGAAGAAGAAAAAAAACTGATACCTTAAGTGCAATAGACAAAGTCGTAGATGCCATATGTAAAGAAGATAAAATAGCTCTTCCTCCGATACCAGAACCTAATGAGATGGATTCTTTTTTATCTTTAATAGGATTTAGATTACAAAAACTAACATCAAAGACTAGGTTTAAAATAATGCAACAAATATTGCAGTTAACATACGAAATAATTATGCAAGAAGACATTAATGAATAATATTTAATATAATACATAAGATATTCTTTTTTTTTTCAAAATATATTTTAAAGTTTTTTAAACATTTGTTTGAATTAATATTTTTCTTGATATTTTTAATTAAAATGTTTGCATTAAATGGTTTTTTTACATGTCATTTTTCATAATCTTAATGAAGGAAGAAGAAAAAAAAGTGATAGTACAAAAGGTGATACTTATTTTTATTTGCATTATATTTTTTTAATATAATCATATATTACTTGAAATAAGAATATTTTGTTTCATATTTTTTATTGTGTTCATTATGTTATTAATAAATAATATATTTAAACATTCAGTGAGCTTTAAAGTAAATATTAAAGTGTTTCTAAATAAAATTAATTGAATAACTAGTTGAAGGTTTTATTTTATTCTTACTTAATTATACCTTTCTTAATATTTATTAATAAAGCGAGTATACGAAACAATTATCCGAACAAAATCAATGAAAAACTTTTGGCAGTTTTGATAAACGATAAACGAAAAGGAAATTGTTGTCAAAAATGTTATTAAATAAATTCAATATTTATAGAACGTTACAATCATGGATTTTATCACGCAATCTTTCCTGTATAAATACAAAAAATTATAATTGAATATTATTAAATTGTATAGTTCTTTCAGTAAAAATAATTGCAAATTATTAACGCAATTAGCCAGAGCAATTCCTAATGCAATTTATGAGAATATTACCAAGAATTAAATGTAAAATAATTTAAACATGAATATATTCGATCAGATTTATATGCTTAAAATAAAAAATTGCTTTATTGTCTAATCAACAATCATCTCGTATTTCTCACGCGATAGATACCTCAAGTACTTCCTATTTTGATATAATCTTGAACAGGTTTGTAATACATGATTGGATGCTGTCTACTGATGTAAGTCGTTGCTTTTCCACAAGCATTATTAATCGCTGTCAAGTTTTCTTATTATTTTGACACATCCGCGAAATTAATCCGACTAAAAGTTTAACTGAATATTCCTGCAAACACATTCATGTATTTTATATTTTATCAAGTAATAATTTTTAATATAATAAATAATTTTATCTGTTAAATTAGCGATACGTACTTGAACTAGCGTGTCGATGTAATTAGAGTATTGAGACATGACATTACATATCATTAAAGACAACTAACTATGAACTGTATAGTGAATCATTGTTGATTTGCTGAAAGAACAAATATACATATTCCAAATCACTCTCTAGTTATATGTACATGATAAAGAATTATAATGTAAACTGATGTAAACTTACAAGATCTGATGTAAAGAATAAGTATATAGAAGCATTGCTTAAATATTATTATTAAATTGCCATGGTACAGCTCCTTCGGTATTAAAATAATTGCAGAAGTTTTCACGAATTTCGATTGCGTTTCGCGTACTATTGTTATTACCACATAGAGTAATATCTTTTAATGCACTATCTCTTATATCTTTTCTCCAAGATCCAGGAACAAACTCATCGAGTCTATTTTGATCAACAAGTGCTTCATCAACATATTGGTTTACTCTGATATCTTGCTTACGAAGCCAGTTGTGCAGACATACAATAGCTTGTATTATTTTCATGGATTTTACACCTGTTATTTACAGGTTAAAATAATTTACAGTAGTTGACACTGTATTTTTGTATCTATATACTTACTGTACTTTGTATACTCACTGTACTTGTACTTTTGCGCGTTGCGCGTATATTGGCGAGTTGGGAAAATTACTTACTTTATAATTTTTTATAAATACAAAATATATTTTGTATTTATTATGCCTGCAATGCTATCAAGAGTAATGAGAAATACAAGGTGTCTCATTTTAAACAATCCACTCAAATATCTCAAAAACACCGAGTTAAATAATAAAATTTTTTAAATAAAAGTTGTAGGATTTGGAGAGGGAAAAAATATAGGGATATTTGTTTGACCTTGGATGGAAGCGCTTCTGAGATTTGAAGGTCATTTTTATTTTTTTAAATGGAACCACTTTAATTTTTTTATATAAATCGATTTCTCATAATATTTGTCGTAAAAAGTTATAAAACTAGGATGGCCAAAAATTGAATGGTTTACAAGATATTTTATACTTTAATTTGACATAATTTTACATAAACTATAAAATATCTCGTTAAATATTCATTTTTCAATTATCTTACATCAACACTTTTATGCACAAAATAATGAGAGGAATCAATTGGTATAAAAAAAACACATAGTTGTCTTTAAGAAAAAATCTAGCAGAGCTATATTTAAGCTATATTTAGCAGATATGATATAATATACTTTCTTCTTAAATATATATACTTTTTTCTTAAAGTCAACTATGTATTTTTTTACACCAATTGATTCCTCTCATTATTTTGTGCATAAAAGTGTTGATGTAAGATAATTGAAAAATGAATATTTAACGAGATATTTTATAGTTTATGTAAAATTATGTCAAATTAAAGTATAAAATATCTTGTAAACCATTCAATTTTTGGCCATCCTAGTTTTATAACTTTTTACGACAAATATTATGAGAAATCGATTTATATAAAAAAATTAAAGTGGTTCCATTTAAAAAAATAAAAATGACCTTTAAATCTCAGAAGCGCTTCCATCCAAGGTCAAACAAATATCCCTATATTTTTTCCCTCTCCAAATCCTACAACTTTTATTTAAAAAATTTTATTATTTAACTCGGTGTTTTTGAGATATTTGAGTGGATTGTTTAAAATAAGACACCTTGTATTTCTCATTACTCTTGATAGCATTGCAGGCATAATAAATACAAAATATATTTTGTATTTATAAAAAATTATAAAGTAAGTAATTTTCCCAACTCGCCAATATACGCGCAACGCGCAAAAGTACAAGTACAGTGAGTATACAAAGTACAGTAAGTATATAGATACAAAAATACAGTGTCAACTACTGTAAATTATTTTAACCTGTAAATAACAGGTGTAAAAAAAGTGGTACAATAGGGCTCCAGGCGACGATCCACTTAAAAAAAAATCGAACGCGCCATAAGTGGAACCTCAAAGGTGGTGCGGAAGACCACTACTTATTAATAGTATTAATAAAATTACCAATCTACATCTATTTGACTGCAGTTTTAATATGCTACTGTGTTCCTCCACTAATCTCCACAGTACATGTATATGTAGTTACTGCAGTAACTCTTGCTAATATGCAGTAGTTTAAAATAAATAATTAAAAGCTTTGCAGGCGTGTAATCTTTTATGTTGATAAATGTAAAATAACAAGCATGGCTAAACGAGTAAGGCGAATGGCAAGAATATTAAAAATCTCGTGTTTGAAAACTGTGATTTTGTAACTTTTTTTCCTTTTTCGATATTTATTTTAAGTAAATTATTAGATAATGTTTTTGGCTAAAAAAAATTATTTTATCTTTATTAAAAATATTCGCATATGTTAAATTAGCACTTTGTTGCAACATTGTAAAATAACTTCATTTTTCTATTAACAATAGCAGATCTGTATTATTTCTAAAATTGTTAGTTTAATATATGCGAATATTAATAATAAATAGAAAATATTATTTTTTTGGGCAAAAAAATATTATCTAATAATTTACTATGTTAGAAACAAATGTGGAAAAAAAAAAAAAGTTGCACGAAGCAGGTTTCGAACAGGTGATCTCTAATATTCCAGCCACTCGCCTCAGAATTTCTTTTCTGAATCAGAAACGCTTGCTTTTAACATGCAAGTAGCATGCATTTATCGTCTGTTGTGTCGGCTCGGTGGAAGGGAGCGTTCGCTCTCTTCCATTGGTTGAACGGCCGAGCTCACACGGATACGTGACGTAGCGCTTCTGTAAGGTTGTGTGAGGCAGCGGAGCCGGGACCGCTGTGGGAAATATCGCATCACTGCCTTGGATCCTACTCCCGAAAATTGAATTTTAGTTGGCTTAAATCGAGGCGATCCTATACTAACGTATTCGTCCGCACGCATGATCGAGATATCGCTTCCCGTATCGATAAGCGCCGCAATAATCTTATCATCTATCGTCACTTCCTTCGTATATTTCTTACGCGAGGAGTGTGTCACAGCGTAAGTGTTTCTTACTTCACCGCTTTTTCTCGGACACTTCGAGGCAATATGTCCGTGCTCGTCACAATTAAAACATTTCGCACCTAGTTCCCTCGTCGGACACGCCGCACTCACGTGATCTCGCATGCCACAATTGTAACACCGCCGCACATTCGTCGTCGTCTTCCCCGCTCCGAAGCTAGAATATCCCCTCCTATCGCTCCTCTCATCCCCACCAGTCCTCTCGCCTCGTCCAGCCGTCGCTGAGCCGCCGCCTCGCCTGTCCTGTCGGTTCGAGCCCACCGCGTGGCGATCTCGTAGAGTCACCTTTTCAAATGCTTCGAGTAAGGATTTCGTCGTGTCGAAACGTTGTATGCGCGCCTGGTCGCGCAATGCACTGTCTGGAATACCGTCTATGACGTAGT
Source organism: Linepithema humile (assembly GCF_040581485.1). Lineage (NCBI taxonomy): Eukaryota > Metazoa > Arthropoda > Insecta > Hymenoptera > Formicidae > Linepithema > Linepithema humile. Next base: position 22,524,747 of record NC_090128.1, on the reverse strand, counting down.
CCAACATTTCATCGTCGTCGATCGGTACGCGATTTCCCATGATTATTTTCTCATAAACGTACTCGTGAAAAGTTTCGGCCTTCCTCCATAGACGTCCCTCGAATCTTCTTCGCATCGTTACCCTGCTTTAGCGATGACGAAACATCCTCTTTAGCTCACCAATAAGCGCGTCAAACGTCATCTCAATGTACTCCGGTTTCGAGTGAAACCACTCAAGCGCTTTTTTTTCAGCTTCATTCCGATTAAAATTTTTGCAAAGTCATCTTCCAGTCTATACGTCGCTCTTATAAATTTAATTTGTTTTTCCCACGTGTCAAAATTACTAAAGGCACCGTCGAACTCACTCACTAAGTTTGCAATTGTCGTCAAATTCATTCGCATATTTACCGACGGTAATGCTATAGCGCCGCCGTTGCCATTATTTGCCGCGTGTGCCTGATGATCAGGCCCTAATCCACTATGCCCGCACGTTCGTTAGCACGTAACATCGCGATCTCGCGTCGAGCGAGTTCAAGTTCACGCTCGGCCAATTCTTTTTCACGTCGGTATAGTTCAATCGCTTGCTCGCATAGGCTATCTTCACGTCGCGAATTTTCCTCGTCGTCGTCGTTCATCCATCGACCTGAGGGATCATTTTCCACCAGACGAGCAATAAGCTCGGCTTTCGTTCCCGTTGTCGTCAGTTTACGCGCCTTCGCCTTCTCCTTTAATTCTAGCACCAAAAAGTCGTTTGGTTGAGGCATAATTATCGTATTTTCTAATCACCGAAGATCTCAACGTATTCACAGCGTTCTTGTTGCCTCGTGTATTGTTATTATTTTTTTCGTGTCCTTTTGCATCCTGGCGCTTTCTCTGCTCGTAGCTTCGTACGCCTTGCGATCGTCTTTATCATGCACACCGTTCTTATAATCGTCGTATATTCGTCCTTTCCGCGAAAAACGCTCGTACCTTTTATAATTGCTCGTCGCCCACGCACACTGAGTTTTTACGCCGTACTCAATGCTCGTCGTCGTTCGTCGTCTCTCAATATATTCGGCACGTCGTACTTCCGGTATCTCGCACAATCTCACCTCTGTTTCCCGATAAACTCGCAAATCTTTTTTCAAATCCCGGCTGAGCCCTCAAAATGTAAGGTGTTTTCACTAAGGAGCAGAGATTTTAAAAAATTGAGATATATTAATTATGCAGATACATTTAATAAACGCGTCTTTTCGGCTTGGTGATCTCCTTGACTCTGCCCGCTCGCTTGCCTACTCCCTCAGGCCTCAAAAACAAAAAAAGTTCCCCACGCATCGACATCCTCGCACGCTCGTTACATTATTTTTCAAATCATATGTTTTCCTATTTATTTCTTCCTACATTATGTTATTTAGTAAAATTTATATAAAATTTTAGATGGCTTGTTCTACGATAAGATATGGAATAGATGTTACAAGAGAATTGGGGATGGACATACAAAATATGGGAGCAAAGAGAACATGTCTAATGACCGATCCAAATTTGGTAAACTTAGCTCTTGTAAAAGTTGCTATTGACAGTCTCTCAAAACATGGCATTCAATTCGAGATTTACGATAAAGTACGCGTGGAACCAACTGAACAAAGTTTACAAGACTCGATCGAGTTTGCCAAGCGTGGAAATTTCAACGCGTTTATAGCGGTATGTATGCAAGAAATACAAATACATTAAGATACGATTACATCGATTAATTTTTATAGTTTTGATGTAAAAAATTATAAGCGTATGTATTTTATTGAATTAATAAAGAATTATTATTTAAAGCTGACGATGGATAAAAAATTAAAAAAAAATTATTCGTGCAATAAGCTTGCAAATTATAAATTTTAATGACTAGGTTGGCGGTGGTTCTGTGATGGACACTTGCAAAGCAGCAAATTTATACAGTTGTGACCCAAACGCCGAGTTTTAGACTATGTAAACGCACCGATCGGAAAAGGAAAACCGATTCAGATTCCTTTAAAACCCCTTGTCGCCGTTTCTACGACTTCCGGTACCGGTTCTGAAACAACTGGAGTATCTATTTTCGATTATCGGCCACTGAAGGCCAAAACGGGGATCGCGAACAGGTAATGCTCATTGTGTAATGTTAAATACAAAAACATACAAAATTAATTCGTTGACACTCTTATCTAGAGCTCTACGTCCAACATTGGGAATTATCGATCCTCAACACACCCTTAGTTTACCAGAAAGAGTATGCGCGTATTCTGGTTTCGATGTGCTCTGTCATGCTTTAGAATCTTTTACGGCGATACCCTACACAGAAAGGACTCCATGCCCACCAAATCCGATTTTGAGATAAGCTTATCAAGGTAGCAATCCTGTCAGCGATGTCTGGGCGCGATATGCTCTACAAGTTATGCGCAAGTAATAAACCACTCAATTATCTATGCAAAATATCCTAAATGTCAGCGTACTTATTTTAAACTATTAAATATTTGCAATTAAAGTGAAAAAACAATATTTATTTTCTCATTAAACTAAAAAAAATTATGTAACATCAAAAAAATAAAAATATCTTAGCAAATAAAAAATAATAAAAGTTGATTTTTTCATATAATTTTTTATCAATTTTAAATTAACATGCATTAAATTAACAGTAAGAAACTAAAAACTTTAAAAATATTAATTAAATAGTGAAAAAAATTGATTTTAACTTCGTTAAAAAAAGTACACATTTTTTAAAACATAAATCAATAAAAAATGTGTATCAATAAGGCTGAATTTTTTGCACAGATACTTTGAGCGAGCAGTTTACAATCAAGATGATTTGGAGGCAAGAAACCATATGCATTTAGCGAGTACAATGGCAGGCGTTGGTTTCGGAAACGCCGGTGTTCATCTTTGTCACGGACTTTCGTATCCTATCAGTGGAAACGTTAGAAATTTTCAACCAAAGGTACTTATATGGTTAAATTTGCATATAGTATTTTATAATGCATGAATATTATATATATTAACTCATACTCAAAATTAATTTAATTATTCCACTAAACTTGAACAAATTTATCCTATCTTCAACTAATGAAACTAATGAAAGCCTTCAATCAATAATCATATAGCGATATAATTATAAAGTGCATTTTCCATCTCTATCACTTATTATAAATATTTTTTAAACCAAGTTTTAATCATCCTATAATGTATAAAAAATTGGATATTTAAAAATTCTTTATATTTTCTTATCTAAATCAATGATTTTTATCTGAATTGTTATATTTCGTCTTATTTAAGAGTTACAGCAATGATCACCCTATAGTTCCTCACGGCTTATCCGTGGTGATTTCCGCCCCAGCCGTGTTTTCTTTTACGGGAAACGCATGTCCAGAGAGACATCTGGAAGCTGCGGAACTGCTTGGTGCGAACGTTACGAATGCTAAGCGGGCTGACGCCGGCCAAATTTTGGCCGACAAGGTTAAAGAATACATGCGCCTTATGAAAATCGAGAACGGTTTATCAGAGCTCGGATTTAAGAAAGAAGATATTCCTACTCTAGTTCAAGGAACATTGCCTCAGGTAAATGACACTCAACATCCCATACTGTTTATTAAATGGAAAAATGTAATAACATCAGTTATAATTAGTAGGGAGCGGATGTTCGTGCACGATCCCGTATCGCGCGCAGAGAACCGCTGCGTGCGAGTGAGTCGAGTACTCGCTGAGGTAGCATTTCTCGAGAAAACCCGATTGTCAATTCATCTGAATTCAATATATCTATCGTGTATAATGTGTATACTCGATTCACTCGCACGCAGCGGTTTTCTGCGCGCGATACGGGATCGTGCACGAACATCCGCTCCCTAGTTATAATAATTAATTTGATATATTCTCTGTTTTTATTTTTTTAGCATCGCATCACAAAACTGGCACCTCGCGAACAATCTGAAGAGGACCTCGCACAATTATTCGAAAATTTATTTACAATCTACTAATAATGAAGTTAATATTTTAATAATTGTAATATAAATATATCAGAAATATATATAAATATATACAGGGTGATTCAAAATAACTTGGTGTCCTTGCAATGCCATATTCTTGAGCAAATTCTGAGACAATTTTTCCTTTTACAAAATTTTGTCCAAAGCTTAGTTTTCGAGTTATAATTGAAAATAGATAGCAGCTTACGAATTCGGTACAACGGGCATGCAGGGACGCGCAACGTGTAATGAGACTGTCAAGTGTTTACTATCGTCTCATGACACATTACACCGTCCCTGTCTGTCCGTTGTATCGGACTCATAAGTAGCAAACTATTTTCAATTATAACTCGAAAACTAAACTTCGGACAAAATTTTGTAAAAGGAAAAATCGTCTCAGAATTCGCTCAAGAATATGGCATTGCAAGGACATCAGGTTATTTTGAATCACCCTGTATTTATATATATACAGGGTGTCCCGTAAAGACCGTAACAACGCTTAGGAATATATTTCTGAGATAATTCTGAGCAAAAAATCTTAATACCAAAATACTCAGGGTGTAATGGTTTTTGAATTAGAAGCATTTAAAGTTAACGAATAAGATAGCCTGAAATTTGCGCGCTCAGGTGTGTACAACGTACAGTGATAAACGCGAAATTGACTATCGCTCCTCTGTTGTCAGTATTAATATTTGGAAAATAAATTTGCTAATACATATTAACATAAATATTGTTTACGCAATTCAGATTTTGTTGAAAATATTATAAAGAAAAAAATATTATAATACACAAAACGCGAACTGTCAAAAACATTATATTACATTTCTTTGATATTTCTTTTTATCTTACAGATATTTGTACAGAATATTGTGATATGTTACTCATTATTTGTACAGAATATTGTGATATGTTACTCATTTATGGTAAAATAAAGAAAAAGTGATACTAATGTAAAAGAAAATCCTACAATGAGTATTCGTGAAATTAGTCGTCAAGTTGGAATGTCAAAAACAATGGTTCATAAAATATTAAAAGAAAATGAAATGCATGCGTTTCATTACTTAAAGGTACAACATTTATTACCTCAAAATTATGCGCAAAGAGTCTTTACATATTCAATATTATTTAATTATTTTTAACTGTTATTAAAATAAAATATTGTGAAATTCTGTATTCTCTATTATTTTAATTATACTATTCAATTCTACTATTTCAATTATTTAATAATTTTATTGTACAAATATCTATAAGATAAAAAGAAATGTCAAAGAAATGTAATTTTTGACAGTTTGCGTTTTGTGTATCATAATATTTTTTTCTATATAATATTTTCAACAAAATCTTAATTGCGTAAACAATATTTATGTTAATATGTACATTAGCAAATTTATTTTCCAAATATTAATACTGACAACAGGGGAGCGATAGTTAATTTCGCGTTTATCACTGTACGTTGTACACACCTGAGCGCGCAAATTTCAGGCTATCTTATTCGCTAACTTTAAATGCTTCTAATTCAAAAACCATTACACCCTGAGTATTTTGGTATTTAGATTTTTTGCTCAGAATTATCTCAGAAATATACCCTTAAGCGTTGTTATGGTCTTTATGGGACACCCTGTATATATACCAGAAGATTATAATAAATAAAGATTATTTTTTTATGACAAAAATTATTTAGTTCAAATTTTCCGAAAATTTAAAACTAATGTATAAATACTGATATATCTCTATATTTATAATAACTAGAACAATACAGGCGCGCGCACTTATTATGATAATTTAATAATTATGAAATCTAAATATTTTAATAAAATTTTTTATATTTTAAGTAATCGTCAAAATAACCTTTGCTCTCAAATTATCAAACTGTCAGAATAATCGCGATAACCAATCAGCGTCGTGAAAAAGCGTCAATACTTTCGAAACATTCGAGTATCGATCTTTCATGCCTTTTTTAAGAGCGGACTAGAAGAATACAAGCGCGCGCTACGCGCGCGCAGTTGTTATGGTACTTTAATAATTATAAAATCTAAATATTTGAATTAAGTAAATATTTATTAAATTTTACACTGAGAAAAATGGTTTTATTATATTAACAAAATTCTTCTGGTTGACCGTATTTTAGTCGAACGAAACAGAATTTCTGGTTATCGTCACAAAATTTTACACCTTATATCAACACCGTTTGGTTAACTTTACTATAAGGATTTGAATAAGTGTTTTCTTGTTGGATCTACAAAACTTCTTGTTATATTTACATAAATCGCAGCGCTCTGCAACAGTTTCGTTATTACTCACTAAACGGTTGATCAACTGTTCGCCGCATTCATTTGTTACACTGCACAGTGGGCCAGGATACCAGAAAAACTGGCCAAAAGTCACTTACGGCATTAAAAGAAAAAGTGTATGCCATCATCATTGAGACATGGTAATATACATGTGAGACCATTTTTATGCGTATTAATCAATTATTGTTTCGTTGGTGCAAGTCCGAACTTAGAAATATGAATATCATACCAGTAGTAGCGATTACTTCGTTTGTGTTAGTTAACAGTTTAAAATATTTTTATAAGTATTTCTAATGTCTGTATAGAAACATTAAGACAACAGAAGACTTAAAAAGTTAAAAAATATACTCAAATTTTTATAAAATAAGATGCTTAAGAGTCGTGAATTTTTATATTTTTCATGATGTCGACTTCTGTGATTCAATGTTCCAAAATGTTCCGCGGCCAATCGAAATTTTTTTCATGTTATTCAATAATTTATATTGTGCACTTCAAGAAAAATCTGCACATTTTTGCTCGAATTCATACTCTATGGAGAAAATCGCATTTAAAGCCGCGCGCAGTGCTTCACAGCGCGGCGCGGCGCGATCGCTCGTCTTGTATCAGTATAAAAGTGTGTGTGTGTGTGTGGGTGGATGTGAATGCGTGCGTGCGTATGTGTGTCATTCTGGATTAAGAAAAACCTTAAAAGAAAAATAGAAAAATATGAAACTTAAAACTAAAAAGTAGAAATTAGAACAAACCGTTAAGAGGATGCTGGAGTGCCTGACGAACTCCGACGCAAAAGCGCCATCATTTCGATGGAACTAAAAATGAGAGTGATATTATCGGCATAAGTCATAATCTAAGTATGAATGTATTGTGTATGCGTATGTGTGGTGCGTGTATATATTCGCATATTATTGTATAGCGCCTCTCTGATATTATCCTGGAACTAATCTTCTGTTATTTTTTCATCTGTTATACCGATATTGGACGCACACGTATGTAAAAATAGTCGGACAAGAATATTTTTTACATTAGACTTTTCAGCCCAATTTTAATGGTTCCATAACATTCTATTCTGCAGTCCGCAATTTGGGCTGTTCTTATTCAGCGTCTTAAAACTGTTAAACTTTTATAAAAAACGAAAATAGATAGCTCTATACAATATGTTATCCTAAGAGCAGAATAGAAATTAATGAATAGAAACAAATTTTGTTATTAATTCTTTTTTTTCCAAATAAAGTCGAGCAGCCCGAATTCCGTTTTTGTGTACACTTTACTTCTGCAAAAGAATTTACAATTCTATGCAACCAATAAAAAGATATTCTTGTTCGAAAAAATATAATGTCCGGCCGGTAACTCCAGCATCCCCTTAAAAGCTAATTTAAATACAATAATTATGAGAAACGCTTAATTAATTAATATAGAATACAAAATAAAACTTAAAAAATAAAATACAAACTGGCAATAGCTCTGGAATGGCGATGAAATGCAAAATAACTGCTGTGCTGGAGACGAACATAATTCTAAAGAAAATAGTAGATTTGCAATTGATTGGTGCAAAGGTGGTCATATTATATTAATATAAGATTATAATTTTATTGACAATTATTAAGACTGTTACGTTCTCGCCGTTTTGATTTTGTCGCCCGATGATATTCGTCAGCTGACGAACTGATTGATAATATTGATCGGCATTCTGACAACTGAAGATCTGGTTGCGTAAATAAGATCGGATATTATTTTCATGTCTCTATGACGGACGATACGTTGTTATTGATAAATATTGGCAGTCAGATTTGGGATTGCTATCAAGCTATTCAGACGTATTTGTAACTTTAATAATATTGTGTATCCTAATTTCTATATTCTGCGTTTCGTTTCATAAATTAGTTAAGTGTTTCTCATTTATTATTTATTAAATAGCTTTTAAGGGTTTGATTTAGTTTCCAGTTTATATTTAAAAGAATTTTGATATTAAGATTACGCTTTGCATTAATCGAAACGATGCATTTCACGAAACGTGAAATTCTTAAAGTACTAGAAGAAAATAAAGAACAAGGATTGGATGCAGTCAGAGATTATATTTTCTTAAAACTAAATGTAAATATCACAGATGTCAGTGATGATGCACTGAAACGTTTACGAGTTGCACTAGCCTCTCTAAAAGCGAAAAATAATACAAGATTTAATGCTGCTCATAGAATCAGAAATAGATATGAATCAAACAATTCAGGATGGTTGGATTCCAAATTTGAAATTCCCAATTTACAAACTACTGATCTTAGATTTAAAAATAAGACTACTAATATGGGTCGCCCAACTCTCGCTTTCGATAAAAAATCAAATAGATCTAAAAGACGCGAAGCGGCAGAGATCACTGTCCAACATGATCATAATGTTGAAAAACTTATAATGGCGGGTCGTTATGCTGCAAGACATTCGGGCGATAATGATTTGCATTATGTTCTAACCAATTTATCGAGTACAGAACAGTCAGAAAAAATGCGAAAGTTAATAACTACAAAAACAAATCAAATCAGAAAAAAAACCCCCGAAGAAGCATTAAATTTTATTTTAGACAACAATGTGTCTAAAAAACTGTATATAAACATGCGCTTAGAGACACTTGCATCTGGAGCAGACATATGGCCGTCTTATAACGAAGTCTTATAACGAAGTCAGAATGGCAAAATCAAAATTAAGGCCATCACAAGAATTGATGACAATTTCCGAAACGTCTGCTTCAGTTCCACTCCAACCACTTATTAACCATACTGCGAAGAGACTTATTGATCTACAAGCTCCAGTAATTCTTCAACATGTTAGAAAAAATAAGTTAACAAACATAGACATAGTCCTTATGTGTTCTTGGGGGTTCGATGGCAGTAGTGGACATTCGGAATATAAACAATCTTATACAGATAAATCGCAAGAAAATGTAAGCGATGAAAGTTTATTTGCAACGACACTAATTCCATTGCAGTTATCAATAGATAAAAACATCATTTTATGGTTTAACCAAACTTCTCAGTCTTCGAGATTTTGTCGACCGATTCATCTTGAGTACGTCAAGGAGTCACGAGACATTATTTTAAAATAAAAGCAAAATATTGATGACCAAATTAATCGATTGCAAACCTTTGAACTTAGTTGAGAAGAGTGCCATATTCGTATAAATTTTTCATTATATATGACATTAATAGATGGCAAGGTTTTAAATATTATTACTAATACAAAATCTATGCAAACTTGCCCTATTTGCCATGCAACTCCCAAACAATTTAATGATCTTTCAAATATAAATTCTCCTAAATTTTCACCGGAAGCAAACTCATTGCAGTATAGAATTAGTCCACTTCATGCGTGGATAAGATTATTCGAGTGTTCTTTGCACATCTCCTACAGATTAACCATTCAAACTTGGCAAGTCAGAGGCGATGAATTAAAAATAAAATTTAATCAACAAAAGCAAAAAGTTCAATCGATGCTTTTTCAGAAACTTGGGCTGTCAGTTGATAAACCAAAAAGTGGTGGTAGTGGAACAAGCAATGACGGAAATACTGCTCGTAGAGCATTTGAAAACATCGATTGCTTAGCGGAGTGTCTCGGAATCGAACGACAACTGTTATATAAATTTAAAATTATATTAATTACTTTATCTTCTCATCTGCCGATTAATCCAATTCTGTTCGAAGAATTTTGCATTTCAACCGCCAAACTTTATGTCTCCCTTTATCCATGGTATCCAATGACATCAACCACACATAAAATTCTAATACATGGTGGACAAATAATTAAAACTAGCGTACTTCCCGTAGGTATGCTCGGAGAGGAGGCCTCTGAGGCACGAAATAAAGATTATAAGAACTTTAGATCCCGTCATAGTCGAAAACACAGTCGAAAAGCAAATCTCAAAGATATTTTTAATCGAATAATGGATTCTTCAGATCCGATTGTATCGAGTTTGAGTCTACAATCACGATTAAAACATAAAAAACATTTTATACTCCCAGAAGAGGCTAAAAAGTTATTACAAATTCCGAGTGTAGACGAGCATGAGAGCATGTCACAAGAAACAGAAGCAAACGACTGTAACTTCGACGATAACGTACTTTCCGAAATTGATGTTTGCTTGGACGAAGTAGAATTATCAGATGAAGAACATTAATTTCGGAGAATTAATATAAAAAATATTTTTTTAAAATATAATGGTTAGTTTATAGATAAATTATACTATACATAAATTATTATTTATAAATTACATGTGATCTGTAAAATTTCACTCCTAAAAAACACCCCAAATAGTGAGTGACAAAAATAATAAAATATCTGGTCACTACTCTCCGTCATTAGATAGGTGTAAGAGTTCAAAGCACTAAAAAAGAAAATTCTTTTTAAATATAATTTAACATATAATTTATAATAAACATAAAAAATTAAGATTTTTAGATCTGTTATTTTGAATTTCAAAATAATAATATCAAATTCGTAAACAGTTACCCCAAAAACCGTTAAAAAAAGATTTTCAGTACAAATTGACTTGTTTTTGCATATTATGTTCGCCATTTTGGATTCGCCATTTTGAATTTCAAAATGGTAATATTAAATTCGAAATTAGCGACCCCAAAAACCTTATATTGGTATATAATTTCACAATTTTAAACAAAATTAACTTTAGACGGACTTTTGGCCAGTTTTTCTGGTCTCTTGGCCCACTGTGCACTGCTACTGCGCCCTCGCTACTCGCGGCGTGTATCGCGCGCATTAGATCTTTCGCGAAGCAATGGCGTTAAGCAGTCGGAACAGTCTCAACTGAGCTCGCTAAAGTTTTACGTCGCGTCGTGGAATCCATTACGGAATATTAGTTAGGCCGATGGCAGAGAACGAGAAGTAAGCACTTATGTCTGTCGTAGACGTCTGTCGTGGACGTATGGTAAGGCAGAGAAAAACGTAAGTCGTGAAAGGTTATTGGATATGTGTGGAAACGACTACGACATACATAAGTTTTTACGTCTCGGTCTCTGCCATCAGCCTTACATCCGAAAAGTTTTATGATCACGTGGTGTTTTTTTTTTTTTTAATGAAATATATGTATACCAGTGATGTAATGTTTCCTACCGGGCTCGGGAGCCGGGAGCCCGGTAGGAAACATCACATCACTGAGTATACTTTAAACCAAAATATATTGTTAGTATTTTACAAAAACCACACCTATCCGAACTTGTTTTTTAACTACAAAGTTGTATTAACCTAACAAAACGATATAGTAAAGTTAACAAGAAATTCTGGTAGAGTTTTGTAAATCTAACAACACAATGTGGTAAAGTTTACAAGAAATTCTGGTAGAGTTTTGTAAATCTAACAACACGATGTAGTAAGGTTTACAAGAAATTCTGATAGATTTAAACAGGATAAAATTTAACAGAATCTTCTGGTAATTCCAACAACAAATTTGTTTCGTCCATTTTTGAACAAACGTACTAGTAGAATTAACCAGAATTTCTTATAATACAACAAAACTTTTTTTCCAGTGTAGTAAATATTTTTTGATTTAATATTTAATCAAGTAAATATTTATTAGATTTTAGTAAATATTTATTAAATTTTAACAAATATTTTTTGATTTATTATTTAATCCAGTAAATATTTATTAGATTTGCAGTTGTTATGATACTTTAATAATTATGAAATTTAAATATTTTAATTAAGTAAATATTTATTACATTTAAATAAACATTTTTTTATTTAATATTTAATCAAATAAATATTTATTAGATTTTAGTAAATATTTAATAAATTTTAGTAAATATTTTTTTATTTAATATTTGATCAAGTAAATATTTATTAGATTTTAGTAAATATTTTTTGATTTAAGAAAATATTTTTTTGATTTAAATAAATAATTTATTTTATTCATGTAAATATTTATTAGAATCAAGTAGATATTTATTTGATACAAGTAAATATTTATAAAATGAAGCAAATATTTATTACAATCAAGCGAATATGTTTCTGATTAAAGTAAATATTTACTAGAATAAAGTAAATATTTATTTGATGCAAGTAAATATTTTTTTTATTTAAGTAAATATTTATTAAAATCAAGTAAATATTTTGCAATACCGGTACGAACAAATCGACGCCCGTTATTTCGCGACGTCTGAATTCAATCGCTAACAATTCGTCGAACCAATAACCGTATGACCGTGAATCAAGCGGCAATTGTTGCGCGTCTTCAAATCGTCAATCGTTCTGCACGGAATCGTTTTTTCCAGAATATTTGTCGCGTTGCGAGACCACGAATTGACCGGTACAACGGTGTATCGACGACGCTGTGTTGCCACTATTCTTGGTTGTCGAAACACGCATCTGAATATCAAATACAACGAGAAAAAGGAAGGTGAAGGAAAAAACGACGATTATCGCTGAAAGAAATCGCATTTTATTGTTTCGTCGATTCGATATCTTCGATATAACTGGCGTAGACGTGTGACAAGAGATCCGCGCAGAAATTTAACATTGCAACGTCGTTGTCCGATTCCTCCGGATTGTCGTTGTCGTCGTTTCGTCGTCATCGTTGCCTTTTCATCGTGAGAACGGTCTCTCCGTTGGTAAGTCTAACGTCAAAGCCTGTTTTAGTGTCGAAGAACGTTAAAGAATCTTCGACGTCACAGAGACCAAACCCATGTATGATGTCCACCAGACGCTTCGTTCCGAATCGAGGTCCCAGACGTAGTATCGGTACCCTGATGTGATTAGACGACAAAAACGCCAATCCAAAGAAACGTTTCACGCGCAAATACACCACCACGTCGTTGCTCTTCTCGTCTCCTAAATGTTTCACATCGCGACGAATGACGAAGAATTTTTTTCTTTCTTATTCGACAATAAATCCTCCAATTTTGTAGCAACTCCGTTATCATCGTTGTAGTTTCTTTGCAATTCACCGAGAATCTGATCGACAAATTTCTCTTCGAGAAACGACGACGATGAGGTCGTCGTTGGTTCGTTCGTGGAAACAGTAACGTTCCTCTTCGTCGTCGATGATTCCGGAAATTGATACAACGATGATGGCGGTGGTGATGACGGTTGATGAGTCTTTCGAATGGATGCTTTTGACGTTCGACGATAAACGCCACTTCTGTCCGAAGCGGGTGTTCTTCTCTTCGTCGTCGAACCGTTACCGCTGCCGCGTTGTTGCTGTTGCTTCGTAGCGATCGTTTCGATAGACGATTGTTCCATCATCGACGTTGTTATATTCGGCATCGACGGCAATCGTGTTGTTTTCGATCGTTGCTGTCGTGACTTCGACAAATCCGTCGTAATATCCTCCGTAACGACCGTGACGCGATCACCACCATCATTGGTGACGGTCGTCGTCGTCGACGCGCGAGAACGATCTATCACTCGAGAGATGCACGAGTAACACAACTTTATCGCCGTGTCGTCGAGGGAGATCAATTTGATCGGTTCGAGGATGATCGACGCGAATTCCTCGTCTGCAATATCGATCCTATCGAGATAACAATCTCGAGCAGGTGCGTAGTCGTACCACAAATCTACGTGCGACAGCAAACTATTCGCGTTAACGTGTCTTTCGAAGACGAACCAAGACGGCAAATGATATCGTTTTTTCAATCGATCGTACAAATAATATCGCAAACGATCGATGTTTTTATTGTCGAGATAAGTCAAAAATTTCAACGCGTTTTCAGCGTTGGATGACAACGGTGATCGATCCACCGTCTCGATCGACGACGAGAAGAGACGATCGACGATTCTGTCGTTGGCTCTGCGATGCGCATTGTCATTGATTCCATCGTTGAGTCCGCGATGCGCATTGTCGTCGATCGTCGTCATTGTCGACGCTCCGTCTTCGTGTCGTCGTTCCTCTTTCTCTTCGTCGTCGTTCCACTTTCTCTTTCGAAACGGAGTTCGATCGTCCACGACCACGGGAAGACCGTTCATGTCGATGATGTCGATCGTTGTCAACGAAATGGTTCACGCGACCGGTCTACGCTGTACTCTCGAGATGCCGAACGTTTTCTCGTCGTTGTTATAAACAAAATGTTTGAGTGGACGATGTCGTCGTCCAAACAGACAATGGAGGGAGTGATAAGGAATGTTTACACAAGTTTTAAGTAGTGTCGTGTGCAACAAGCGGGTATATAAAGCAAGTGAGAAAAAATATGAATCTTCAAAGTCATTCGCAATGGAGAAGGAGCGCGATCTTACCGTACGAGCAGCAAACATTAAAACGTTGGGAGAGTTTCTCCCATGGGACTACGAGTGCGACGAGTACCTCGATTCTCTGAGGGAAAAATGTCGCAAGAGACAACGAACCGGAGTAGTCAAGTCTCTGGAGGCGCAAATTGTGCGTCTGGAGGGTGTGAGGAAGATCATTCAAAAGCGTTTTGTGTTCATCGGTGCTGGATACGGCGGATACGAGAAGAAGGGCTACACGTGAAAGGAGATCGAGACGGCGTTTAGGAACCGTGTGCTGACGGGTGCGGTTGTCAATTCCGACTTCATCGATCCTCGTGAATTTTTGGAAAATATAAGAAATACGATCATCGAGCGGATCCAGGGCGTCATGGCGGAGCATGGGAACGTTAAAATCAACACCGCGTTCAACGGGGAATTCATCGCAGGCGACAAGACTGCCGTGAAGACCATCGCCACGAAGAATCAAGAGATATATCCAACATCTGATCTAAACGAGTGGTACACAAAGCATGTGGTTGACGTCATCCTGGCGTCTTTGGAGGAGTTTCAGGAACGCGACAGCGGATGGGCGTTGTCACGTATCCTGAACCTAACAATCAACGTCAACAAGTTGAATCCTCTACGCGCGGGATGCCACATCGAGTTACCGCGGAAAATTATGTTAAAAAAGGCGGTGGTCAATGTGAAATCAAACGATAATGCGTGTTTCGCGTGGGCAGTGGTAGCAGCTTTACATCCTGCGAAAAAACACCCGGAAAGAACAATCGAATATCCACATTACTCGATGGTGCTCAACCTGTGCGGCATAGAGTTCCCCATGACGCTTCCGCAAATATCAAAATTCGAGAAACTGAACACCATCTCCGTCAACGTTTTCACTATAGAAGACTCCAAAATCATCCCTTTGCGCCTCGCCGACGACAAGATGGAGAAGCACGTCAACTTGCTTTACGTGCACGAAAACAACGAGCACTTTGTGTGCATCAAGGATCTATCTAGGCTAGTGAGCTCGCAATTGAGCAAAGAAAAATGTAAAAAATACATTTGCGATCGGTAAGTAAAAACACATTTATAGAATAATTCGAAACTTTATTAATCATACAAATTATTACAGGTGTTTACACTATTTTCGGACAATTGAGAAATTATCGGCGCACAGCGTCGACTGCGGCAAGATGAACGACTGCGCCGTCGTTCTCCCCAGCGAGGTCAACAAGTGGCTGACGTTCCGCAACTACAACCGGAAGGAACGGCTCCCGTTTGTTGTATACGCCGATCTCGAATGTGCGCTCGAGAAGAAGGATGGACAAGACGGCACCACATACGCCTATCAGCATCACAGAGCCTTTAGCGTAGGATATTATGTAAGTTGCGCTTACAATAATTCTTTATCTAGTTTTAAGTCTTATCGCGGTGAGGATTGCGTGGCGTGGTTCGTCAATGAACTCCACGATTTGGCGCGCCATGTGAAAACGATCCTCACCAACGGCGTCCCCATGGCGGATCTTACGCGGGAGGAATCGGAAAAATTCTGTAGCACCGTGACGTGCCACGTGTGCGAGAAACCGTTTACAGCAGAAGAGACTCGGGTGCGCGATCATTGTCATCTTACCGGGCGTTACCGCGGTGCCGCGCACTCGTCGTGCAATCTAAATTACAAAGACTCCCACGTTATCCCGGTGATATTTCACAATTTATCCGGGTACGACGCGCATTTCATTATTAAAGATGTTGCCAATGCTTTCGAAGGCAACATTGATTTACTGCCGCTGACGAAAGAACGTTACATTTCATTCACTAAAAATGTTAAAGAAACCAAGGATCAAAATTCCAAAATTTGCGTCAAATTGCGGTTCATTGATTCGTTTAGATTTCTCGGTACCAGTCTTGAAAAATTGGTATCTTATCTGACAACGGACGAATTAAAAAATACACGTTCCAAATTTAATCATTTATCCGCGGAAAATTTCAGCCTGCTTACTCGGAAAGGTGTGTTTCCCTACGAGTACGTCGACAGCGTCGACAAGCTCCGGGACACAAGCCTACCATCGCGCGAATCGTTTTACAGTTCGCTCACCGGAGAAACGGTATCCGAGAGCGATTACGCGCACGCGACAAACGTCTGGCAAACTTTTTCGATCAAAGATCTAGGCCAATACAGCGATTTGTATTTGAAAACAGACGTTCTTTTGTTGGCGGATATTTTCGAAAATTTCCGAAACACGTGTATAAAGAGTTACGGTTTAGATCTCGCTCAGTATTACACATTACCGGGGTACACGTGGGACGCTATGTTGAAGTACACGCGCGTAAAATTTGAGTTGCTCACAAACATCGATATGGTGCTGTTTGTCGAGCGCGGTATACGCGGCGGTCTCAGCCAATGCTCCAACCGATACACCGCCGCCAACAACAAATACATGCCATCGTACGATCCATCGGAACCGTCATCGTACCTAATGTACTTTGATGTAAACAACTTGTACGGCTGGGCAATGTGTCAACCGTTGCCCTACGCCAAATTTCGATGGGTCGATGATGTCGAAAAGTTTGACGTAATGTCCGTTGCATCCGATTCGGCTACCGGTTACGTGTTGGAAGTCGATCTCGAGTATCCGGTGAATCTTCACGACGCGCACTCCGACCTGCCGTTCTGCCCGACGCGCGATAAGCCGCCCGGCAAGCGGGAGCTCAAGTTACTCGCAACGCTGTACGATAAGCAGCGTTATGTCATTCACTACCGTAATTTGCAGCAATGCGTGCGACATGGTCTGCGAATTGCAAAGATTCACCGCGTACTGCAATTCGCGCAATCTCCATGGCTCCGCGGATACATAGAATTAAATACGCAGTTTCGGACACGGGCGACAAACGATTTCGAGAAAAATTTATACAAATTGATGAACAACGCGGTTTTTGGCAAAACCATAGAGAATGTGCGAAATCACACGGATGTACGGCTCGTTACACAGTGGGAGGGTCGGTACGGAGCGGAGGCTTTGATCGCGAAACCGAATTTCCACAGTCGAAGCGTGTTCTCGGAGAATCTAGTCGCCGTAGAGTTGCGAAAACTCCAAGTAAAATTCAACAAGCCGATCTACGTGGGTATGTGTATCCTCGACATATCCAAGACCTGCTTGTACGAGTTTCACTACAAGTACATGGCGCCTGTCTACCGCGACAAGTGTAAAATTTTGTATACCGATACCGACAGTCTGATATACTTTCTACAATGCGAGGACGTATATCACGATATGAAACGCGATATATCCAAATTCGACACGAGCGACTACTCCGAGGACAACGTTTACGGTATACCGCGCGCCAACAAGAAAGTACCCGGTCTGATGAAAGATGAGAATAACGGCGCGATCATTTCTCGGACGGAATTTGTCGGACTGAGAGCGAAGATGTACGTGTTGAGAGTCACCGGACAAAAAGATACAAAAAAGGTGAAAGGCGTAAAGAAAAATGTAGTCGCTAGAACGATAACGTTCGACGATTACACTCGGTGTCTCAACGACGAAATCGAGCTGACGCGGCGTCAATCGTGCATCCGCTCAAAGATGCACGAGGTGTACACCGTGTCGGAATCGAAGCTCGCGCTCAGTCCGTACGATGATAAGCGGCACGTCGTATCCGGTTCCACCGACACTCTACCATGGGGACATCACAAGATACAATTGTAAATAATGCTTAGTAATTTATATAGTTTAATAATTTATGTATTATTATCATTGTTAGTTTTAAATGTATATATTGTAACATGTTGTAGTAATAAAAAACATCATTGTATATAAATGTATAATAGTTTATTATAATGCAATGTAAAATATACATAGTTTATTACAATACATCGTCTTTATTTATTCAAGAATTATGCGAATTGTCGAATCCCAACCACTTTACAAACACCTTATCGTCCTTTCGGCGCAACACCTTCTCCACGAGATAAACGTCGGGTTGTGCGGTCTTGAGCAATTCGTACTCGTAAAAGCCTCCCGTGACCGGATCTCCGCGATAATCTTTAATCAGATACGTCACAGGATTGGTACGTTGCACCGTGGCGATCTTAAACACCTCCGTCGACCAATTCGGCGTGTATCCTTTCTCGAATACAGTTTTGAATTTGCTCACGCGCACCGAATCACCCACCCTGAATTTCGTCGACGCGGCAATTTTTATATTACTGTACACGGTGCTCAAGAGTCCCTTTGCGATCTCGGGAGTGACATCGATCGGGCGCATACCAATCGTACGATGTTTACGACCGTTGTATTCCGAGACCAATCGCGGTAAATCGTTGATCCACCTGTACGATCCCGTGAGCGTAAAAAACTTCCACATTTCGTTTTTTAACGTGCGATTGAATCGTTCCACCACCGAAGCCTTCATGACCGAGTATGTCGAATAATGATTGATGCCGTGTTTCTTGACAAGATTTTGAAAATCTCTGTTGTAAAATTCTTTTCCATGGTCGGTCTGCAAATTTTTCGGAATTCTCTCCCTAAATATCGCGGAAAATGCTTTGGATGTTTTAATTCCACCTTTGGTCTTTAAGGGCATGGCCCACGCGTACTTGCTCAACACATCGATAACGGTTAGAATGTAGTTGCAGCCGCCGTTGGATCGCGAGTACGGTCTCATCTCGACAATGTCAGCCTGCCACAAATCGTCGTATCCTTTCACGACGACTGGCCGACGCGTAAAGTTTCTTCTCGCCGGTGCGTGGAGCTCGTCCACGAGCGATCTCCTCTCCAGGCTCACCGCTTCCTTCATGCTCATTGCGATTCGTCCTGCTTCTTCTTCATTGCCTCATCGTAGTATTCGATGAAATTTTTTCTCACAGCTCTACGAAGATTGTGAATCTCTCGCTCGACAAGACTCTTCGTCTCTCGCTCGTGATCGACGAGTTTTCCATCGAATCGCGCTACACTCTCGTCGAGGAGACCTCTCAGATCGTGAATCTGTCGTTCCAACGTCACGTATCTGGTCTCAATGTAATCGTCGTGGTCTCTCTTCCAGGTCCGCTCGGTATTCTCCGAATCTTCGAATCTCGAAAGTACTTCTCGCTTAAAATTTTCACAAAGCATACGATCTCGATTCTCACGATCGCTCATAAGCTTGAGGTGATGATCCAGATGCAGCTTGTTGACGGCGTCGGTGTCCGCTTCAGGGTCGACGAGATGTCTGATTACGCGTGACTTAGCGTTGAAAACCTCACCATCCTTGCAGAGACAATGCTCACGCACGTAATTCTTCGAGACTCCGCCGCTCTGTCTCGTCACCCTGTCGCTTCCTCCTCCTAGCTGTAGTCCGAATTTGTTGATAGATATTCCTGTAGCATCGCACAAGCAATACTGGTGATAGTTGAAAAGCTGTGATCAATTTATAATCAGACCAGCTTTGCGCAGTTCCTCGATAATCGAGAGAAACTCGTTGTCGTGCGCGTTGTTTTCCGCCTGACGGGAGGCGTCCAGCAATCGAAGGCGATCCACCAATTCGTTCGGATCATCCCAGTGCACGTAATCGACCGCGTTGTCGGTCACAGTCATGGTCTGTGGTACGTTACACTTGGGTAACGTGTGACCCGCACCTTTCTTGTCGAGATGTGCAACACCTCCACCTTTCTTAGATATCAGAGGTGTGATGATATGTTTGTATTTGTATCCTTTGTTTCCCAAAACAGGTAAATGTGCGTTATGACCGCGTCTGTGAGCGTTAGTAGCGAGTAGTATGCTCTTGTACTTTTGTTTGTCATCCTCCGTACACAGCGTTTCGTCGGGAAGTCTTTTGAATATTAATTCAAACACACCGGGCGTGCCCGCGTATTTTACACCGTCCACAATCAAATTGTCGTCTCTATCAATGTCAAAGGCCTTGTCTCCGAGAAACGTTCCCGCATCGTTGAAGTATACGCCGTACACGTTGTCGATCCCTCTCTTCTTGTCACCGCTCAAGAGCTCCCCGATGTACTCTTGCCCCAGCGGACCCATTTGACCATACAGAGCTTCCAGGTTTTCGAACGTTTGCATCGTCTCTCGCAAGGATGGCGCGAGAGACGGATCCGCGCTGTCGGTTTCATTCGACCTCATCGGGCTTTCGAACACTAATTTTTGCGGTTGGAGCGTGATATTCGGCTTTATTCGTTTACCCACTGGCACGGTGCTGTGCTGCACTGTGCTCCATCGCTTTCGATTCTTCTTCTTCAACTCCGGTGTAGACGGCTCTTTGATAGAATTATCGTCACCCTTGATGTTCTCGACGATTCGTTTCAACGGTTCTACGATCGGTTTCAACCGTTTCTCCAATTGCACCTCTTGCTCTACTCTACCCGTCTTCAACGTCCGATGCTTCTTGCGAATCGACTCGCTCGTACGAGCGATTTCCTTCGCGATTTTCTCCCTTTCGTCGATATCTTTCGTGTCGAGCGTCGTCGTCAACGTCTCGAGAACAACTAACCATTCCGCGGTACCGCAAACTCGTTAAAACCACGTCTGTATCGTCCATCGTTAATCGTACTATCCTTGTCTATCACTAAAAATCCGTACTTGTGCTGCCAACATGCGTGACACAATGTACTAAAATCTTCATACGTCATGTCCGTATTCACATGATCGTTGTAGACATGCTTAAGGTTTGTTCCATCCTGCTTGAATATTACGAGTAAATTCGCGTTGTCGCGCACGAGATGTTTCGGTATTTTTGCATATGTTTGGCACAGATAGAAACAATCGACTTTCGAATGTCGACCCATAGCAAAGTACTTGCGTATCGCATTCTGCTTGTCACACGCTATATCGTCGAAGACGAATACGGAATTTGGTAATGCCTCTCTGTGCGGTACAATTGTGTTCTTGTCCAAGAATGTAAAGTAGCCGATTTCATCGATCGATCCGAGCAATCTTTCGAGATACCGATACTTTGGTTGATTCAACGATTTCGAGTACACGTACACGTTTTCGAAACGTACACCGTTCGGACTTTCCAGCAGACTAATCATTACATTGGTTTTACCGCAATTCGAGGGACCGCAAATGATACCGCGTATCGTGTTTGGTAGCATTTTACCGTGTCTACACGCCTTCTCACAAACCCCTTGCGTTTTATCATCCATGTTTTTCACACGGATCGCGTACGGTTGTTGTACAAATTTCATTTTTTACCAGACTCTTTCTCATCTTTGTTATTACGCGACGAGTGCGCAGCATCGGTTGTTGGAAAAAGCGGTGCTCGGATATTTGTCGCTAGATCTAAAATATCTCTATTTCCATACATGATTCGAACATTATCCTGAAAAAAAAAAAAAATATTGTTTCAAACACATGATTAGCAATACACGTTTGCGACATTCACCTCCTTCCGTTCCTTCTTATT
The DNA here is from genome assembly GCF_040581485.1 of Linepithema humile. NCBI lineage: Eukaryota > Metazoa > Arthropoda > Insecta > Hymenoptera > Formicidae > Linepithema > Linepithema humile. The sequence continues at coordinate 22,502,924 of NC_090128.1, read as the reverse complement.
ATCCCGGTTATTCATTGTACTTTGTCGTCCGACAAACTTTGATATTCTACTAGTTAACGATCGATACGCGCCTCCTATTTATAGGTGAGCGCTGTCGAAACACACCTCAGTTGGAAATATGATTTACACGCGATACGTTAGAATTCGCGCTATATGAAACGATACAAAGGTGCCGGTTTACTAAACAGTGTGATAAATCGACTACCGTTGGAGCTGCATATACCCGGTTACCAATTTTGCGGGCCGGGGACTCGCTGCGGAAACGACTCGCGCGAGGGGATCGAGGTATCAATCCGTTGGACGCGGCGTGCCGCGATCACGACGTCGCGTACTCGCAAAACCGCGAATCAGCGGACCGCCACGCAGCCGATCGCGTTCTCGCCGATAAAGCGCGGGTACGGATCACCGCTGCGGACGCGACTCTCGGTGAGAGGGCCGCTGCTACCGCCGTATGGGCTGCTATGAAAGCAAAGACGAAATTGGGGATGGGTATGACAAAGAGAAAGAAGAAGAAGACCAAGAGGAGAACGCTTCCGGCGGCGAAACGCGGTGGTATGTTACCGTTGTTACCGCTCTTGGGAGTCATCGGTTCGCTTGCCGGTGGAGCGGCGGGTGTTGCAAAGGCGGTGAACAACTCTAAGGCCGCGCGACGACAACTCGAAGAGACGAAACGTCACAATAAAGCAATGGAAGGACGGGGGATTTATCTCGCTCCGTACAAGCGGGGCAAAGGATTGAAGAGAAAAAAAAAACGTCGAAAAAACGATAGAGATGCCCGCGGGTGCCACCACCAATCTACAATTGTTCGCATTGGCGAGGCGTATGCGAATACCATATTTCCGAGGTGTCTACATGCGCAATGCTTTACCCGACAAGATACACCGAAACGAGAGCGGTATCGTGAATTTGGACGATGTCGACGGGTCGGGCACGCATTGGGTGGCGTACGCCAAGAGAGGCAATCGCGTCGTATACTTTGACAGCTTTGGCAATTTGCAACCGCCGAAGGAGATTACACGCTACCTCGGAGGCACCGATACAACGATAACGTACAATCGCACAGTCTACCAGACGTACGATCAAACGATCTGCGGACAATTGTGCCTCCTGTTCCTCCAGAAAATAGATATGAAAATCGATCCGCCATTGATCGACATCAGTCGTCGATAAAATTTCGGCAATGTCGCTGACGCTCACTCTAAGCGGTAAAAGCAGCGTTCTCACGGTGGATTATTTTCCACCGATAAACTTGAGCGATGGGGACTACGAGCTCGGTCTAACCACGATGGAGACTTACAACACGATTCCGAACGTGACATTAGCAAACAATAAATTTTATTTCGATGATAATGACGAAGAAATTACAATTCCCGAAGGATCGTACGAATTGGATGCCATTGCTTCTTATCTGAAACGCGCGATACTGTAAAAACGAGGAAAAAGTGAAGAGCAAGATTATCCATTGTCACTTCGTCCCAACGTTAATACCATGAAGAGTGAAATCATGTGCGCTTTTCGAATAAATTTCGCCAAACCGAATACCATCGGACCGCTGTTTGGATTTTCGAAGGGTCGTATACTGGAACCGAGAAAGTTGCACGAATCAGACTCCTCGGTAAACATCGTCAACGTAAACATTATTCGAGTGGAATGCAGCATTACCGCGGGTGCGTACGCCAACGATAGGTCGGTGCACACGAAACACGAATTTTCACCGAACGTGTCTCCGGGATATAAAGTCTCGGAAACACCGGCGCAAATCATTTACCTTTCGGTCATCGCGAGGAGCGTTACCGATATCACCTTGCGTGTGGTAGATCAAGACGGACGATTGATTGATTTTCGCGGAGAGGAGATTACCATCAGACTGCACTTGCGGCGACGTGGTGCGAGGAAATGCTCGTGTTGAACGAACAGCGAGTGATTGAGAGAACAACGAAAATTGAAAAAACATTGCCATTTAAGAGGCTCAGTACGACGAACGTAAACTTTTTAAAATCATTGGGATTCATTGAGAAACGATTAAAAAGATGGATATACTCGACATCGCTGACGAGCCCGTCTTCGACGAGCGTATCGTGAAATATGAGATGCACACGTATAATCCGTACGCTAACACGACGTTGGGACACAGCGACGAGATACGAATACCTATACAGCAACAGGATTTGTACACGTTGCCGTGTGAGTTTTCTCTACATTGAAGGAAAACTCGTTACTCCTGCCGATGAGAATAGAGATAACGTGTGTATAATGGGAAATAATTGTGTCGCGTTCATGTTTGATGAAATGCGATACGAGCTCGACGGAGTTGAAATCGATCGTAACAGAAACGTTGGAATAACGAGCACGATCAAAAACTATGTATCGCTGACGACGGAGAAGAGCAAGACGCTGAAATACGGATCGTGGAATCCGGATGGAAATCCGTTGCTCGATGGAAACTTTAATTTTTGCGTTCCGCTCAATACTCTTTTAGGATTCTGCGAGGACTACAAACGGATTGTAATCAACGCTCGTCACGAACTTGTATTGATACGATCGCGCAACGATAATAATTCTCTCGTTGGACGAGTCGGTACGAATCCAACGATCGAACTACTCAAGATACAGTGGCAAATGCCGCACGTATCTCTGAGCGAAGTCAACAAGCTGTCTCTTCTTCGAACTTTGGAAAGCGGAAGATATCTGAGCGTGTGCTTCCGTTCGTGGGATCTGTACGAATTTCCTCTGCTGCAGAATACAACGAAGCATCCCTGGGCGGTCAAAGCCGCGACGCAATTGGAAAAACCGCGATACGTAATCTTTGCTCTCCAAACTGGTCGAAAAAACGTACTGTTTGAAAACGCTACGCAATTTGACGTATGTAAACTCACCAATGTGAGACTGCATCTAAATTCAGATTTTTATCCGTACGACGACATGAACTTGGATTTCGACAGAAATCGATACGCTATACTGTACAACATGTATGCGCGTTTCCGCAAAGCCTATTATGGACAGGACGATACGTATTTGGACATCGATGAATTCTCGAAAGCCGGTCCGTTCGTAGTCATAGATTGTTCGCGACAAAACGACTCTGTCAAGAGTGCCACCGTTGACGTGCGAATAGAATTTGATTGTAAGGAAAATATACCGGCCAACACCACCGCCTATTGTCTCATTATACACGATCGAATGGTTGAATATAATCCACTGAACAACATTGTGCGCAGACTCGTATAATTTTTTATAAATTGGAGATGCGTACGCGGACATGTCAGTTGTCCGACGATCGACGACGATGTCTGACGTACCAATTTTCGTCGATCTGCAAGGTTACGCGTTCAACAACATTTTTATTGTGAAAGAGGTAGCGGTACTTCGGGATGGCGAAACGTTATCTCATTACGTATTTCGTGAACACATACCGTGGTATTTGTTGACAAAATCGGAAAAATCGCTGGCGTGTTGGTTACAGATACACCACCACGGCTTCCAATGGGAAGATGGACACGTCTCGTACAGTCAGATGAAAAGCCTTATCAACAATGCCATTGGTACGGAACCGCCTCTGATATACGTAAAAGGACTCGAGAAGAAAAAGTGGCTGTGCGAGATTTTGGAAGATGATGTAGAGATCGAAACGATCAATGTGAATTACGAAGATATCGCACGCCTGACGAACTTGGATGTAATCGGAACCTTGCGTTGTGGATATCACACGAGACATTGCGCTATGCGGAATGTTTGCAAATTGTACAAGTGGTGGTTTAAGCGTAATAAACGTGTAAAACAACTATGATTTATGCTAATAAAATGATGTATATCACACTCGTATGACTTTTATTCCACCTTTTACCCATCACATAATCCACCATGTAATATGACCTATCGCCTATCTCACGAGATATAATAAATTATTATTTGTAAGAACGTCAATCGAACGTCTATCGAACACCTATCAAACGTCTTTGAACGTCTATCGAACATCTATCGAACACTTATCGTACGTCTTTGAACGTCTATTGAACGTATATCGAACGTCTTTCAACGTCTATCAAACATCTATCGTACGTCTTTGAACGTCAATCGAACTACTTTTAACATCTATTGAAACGTCTATTGTTCGTCTTTGAACGTCTATTGTACGTCTTTGAACGTCAATCAAACGTCTTTTAACGTATTGTTGAACATCTTACGTACATCTTTTGTACATCTATCGAACGTATTTTAACGTTTATTACTACAGGGTGTTGCATATACATATTGGGCAGTACGACGGGTTGCGCGGCATACTTTGCAGGGATAGGCGCGGTTCAGTGGGTAATGACAGCATATATACATAGCATAACTTATTGATCGAATTGATCGCGCGCATTTTTATTAATTTTGAGTTTACAGCGTTTTAATTATAACGGACTTGAATAATTGTTGCGATTATTACTAGAAAAGCTAAAACACATTAAAGATAAAAAATTAAATTTTAGAAAGTTAACACGTTAAATGAAACAAATATGATACAACAAAATTTCTTTCTTTACCGCTTTACTTTTCGCGCGTGTTAGCGTTGTAAATTTTGATAGAGCGGTAAAGAAAGAAATTTTGTTGTATCATATTTGTTTCTTTTAACGTGTTAACTTTCTAAAATTTAATTTTTTATCTTTAATGTGTTTTAGCTTCTCTAGTAATAATCGCAACGATTATTCAAGTCCGTCATAATTGAAACGCTGTAAACTCAAAATTAGTAAAAATGCGCGCAATCAATTCGATCAATAAGTTATGATGGTACGTATATATGCTGTCATTACCCACTGAACCGCGCCTATCCCTGCAAAGTTGCCGCGCAACCCGTCGTACTGCCCAATATGTATATGCAACACCCTGTACAGTGAAATTGACGTTTTTGCGTCGAGCTGTATATAAAGTGTGCGGAAGAGAGTAATTTATCAGTTCAAAGTGTGCACGCGGTGGAGAAAAAAAAGTATAGAAAATGGAGCGTGATGAGAATAGAAAAAATTCCGAATACGAGAAGTGTAAGTATTGCGGAGTGTACCACAAGCCGATAGCTGTGGTCGAGCCTCGTCCGAGGGGGACTCAAGCGCCCCCCGTCCCCCCTCGTAATCGTGAAAGGCATTAGAGGCTCAGTTAAAATAATTTTTTAAACATATACCTACATTAATTTAACATTTATGCAACGTCTTTTAACGTCTTTATCATACATCTTTTAACTTTTTACTTTTCATGAGTGTAAAACAGCCTTGTGAAAAAAGAATTTCACGGGTGTCAAACTCATTATATGGAGTCGCTATGATATCTCTTATGAGATTTGTTTATCCCGCAGTAGTTTATACTATGAGTGTAAGATACCCTCGAGTATTTACGAAGATTTTATCTTATGGAATCGCTATGATATCTGTTATGAGAATTGTTTATCCCGCAGTAGTTTATACCAGATCTATCAAACACCTATCGACCGATATTCGGTTACTCGGTTTATGAATAAGAGTTAAACAGCCTCGTGACAGAAATATTCACGGGTGTCAACTCATTATATGGAGTCGCTATGATATCTCTTGTGAGAATTGTTTATGCTGCAGTAGTTTGTAAATAATAGTAATACATCCTCGTGAGAGAAATATTCACGGGTGTCAAACTCATTATATGGAGTTGCTATGATATCTCTTGTACGATTTGTTTATGCCGCGGTAGTTTATACTACATCTATCAAACACCTATCGACTGATATTCGGTTACTCGGGAGAAGAATTATGTTTCAAAATTATAAATTTGGAGTATGTTTGAAAAGATAACCCCCGTAGAGCGGTCACATAGATTTGCACCACATCTAAGGGACGTACTATAAAAATGTGTCGGAGGCTGGGACCGTCACAAGTCTCCTATAGTTCGCAAGAGTTAGAAAAAAAAATGGCTCAGTTATACACTATTGAAATCAACGAGATTGAGCAGTTGATGAGGGCTGTGATGGACCGGATCGCCGTCCTGCACGGTGCGGTGTATCATTTTGAAGAGGCGACGAGGAATGTGCAGCAACAACACGTGCTGCACAATTTTTGAATTGAATACGATGTGCATGGGCGTGAAAACGGGGTGATACTGACATCGCTGTAAGTATTGCTATTTGATATTACGTATGACAGATTTAATCTTTATCCTATATTATTTGGTTTTTATTTTTGCTTACAGGCAGGATATACGGGTACACTTGTTATCGGTGTACCGCTCGTTGGACATTTTGACAACACAATTCCAGCAGATGGAAAGCGATGTGGCGCGCACCGCGATAGTATTGCAGGCGGTGCAGGAAGCACCTTCTGCGGACGATGTGCAACCGTAAGTATTACATTCGATAAGTATCATACTTAATATTTTCAGATTATTAATAGAATTTTTCTGTTTCAGATGATGGACTCGCGATTTTTTATTATATTATTATAGTTTTTATTATATTGTCATAGTTTTTATTATATTATAGTTTTTATTTTATTTTACACATAAACACACACACACACACACACACACACAAAATTGTAAAAAAACTATGAATAAAATTTGTTTAAAATATTCGTGTTGTGATCTTTTTTTTTCTTTCTCCTTCTATCCTTAAATTACATATTAAGTTTAGATTTAAATTAGAGTTCCTATTAAATTTATAAATTTATATTTTACTGCGGATAATTTGTATTACTATATTATTACTTTTATTATATTATTATTTTACACACACAAAAAAAAACTATGAATAAAATTTGTTTAAAATATTCGTGTTGTGATCTTTTTTCCTTTCTCCTTCTATCCTTAAATTACATATTAAGTTTAGATTTAAATTAGAGTTCCTATTGAATTTATATATTTATATTTTACCGCGGATAATTTATTTCAAAGTATAATAGGTATTCATTTTCTAAATTACTGTTTTAAATACATTAAAAATATGAAGATGATATTGTTTGATTTGAACGCTTACTCTTTATATAATAAAGACTCAACTAAAATTCTAACGTTTAACCTACATGATCTTTGACAAGCTGGAAGAATAGAGAATATATTAATGATATTATTTACCAATTATAAACTATTGAAATAATTCACTCTGTATTATTCACCGCAATTAAAAGGGAAAAATGATAGTCACTGGTTCGCTCGTTTCCTTCTATCATGTAGTGTAACATGACGCGCGCGCTTATCTCGCAGTAGGATAGGTCAGTGGATAAGATGTGGTACAGGAAAGATGGAATAATAAAAATTAATTTAATGATAAATAATATTTTTATTAAAAATGTTAAGGTTCGCATACATGGTTCAGTGCTGCATACTCCGTTCTCCCGGTTCTACAAAAAACATTGTTCATTCTTTTCTTGCACTGAGGTGTTGCATACTCCGTTCTCCCGGTTCTGCAAAATGTGGACGATCGATGTTTGATGTTGAGGAGTTGTGTGTACTTTGTGCGAATGTATCGCTGTCGGCACCTTCTCCGGATGCATTTTTCTAATTTTTTCAAGTATCGTGGATCTATACTGCTTCGGTATCGTATAATGTATATAGTTATAGTAGCTTGAAGACATCGTTGATTTTAGACTATCCTGAGCACATAACGAGCACAACTTTTGCATCAATATCGGTAGGATAGATTCTCTCAAAAACACAGAAAATTCCTCCTCGGAGTCTTCTAGTACACTGTCGTCAATTTCACTCGTCCATTGGATAAATTGTTGGCGAAATATAGTATCCGGAATATATGGTTGAATGAAGGCAGGAAATGTTGTATACTTTTCAATTATTTCCTCACTGCTTTTATACTTCCTTCTACATGTTGTTAACCAATCTGTGAGAGTACTCATTGTCAGATTTTCCTCTCGTAAGGTGAGACTGTCTTCCATCTCTGTAACAAATAAAAATTATTAAAATAAAAATATCCAATTAGTTATTGCGCATTCGAGAAATGTGTATTAAAGATATTTTAAAAATGTGTACTTTATCTATTTGAGTTTGCACTGAGTGCAATCTTTCTTGTACAGTGGGGGTCCGTCGATGTGGTCGCGTTGCCACGGCTGGTTGTAGTGCAACAAGCACCGACGATAACCTTGCACTTCCGGATCCGCTCTTACCATATATGTTCCGGAAGTTTCTCCCACACTTGGTTCACAAATCGAGTAAACTTGTTCACAAGAAGCACCTTCGGCACGAATTCTAATGCCTCTGTCGACAGGCTCCGGAAGTCGCGTTCGTCTGAAATCGCGATGAACATTTCGACTGATGGTTTCTATTCTTTTCCGCGAGCTTTTTATACCCGCTTGTTGCACACGACACTATTTAAAACTTGTGTAAATATTCCTTATCACCCCCTCCATCGTCTGTTCTAAAAATAGCGATAATGTCGCACAAAATTGAAATCTGGCAACATGGCGCCTAAAAGTGGCTGCCTAAGGGCCTATAATCTAAAAATAGCAATGATGTCACACAAATTGAAATCTGGCAACATGGCGCCGCCTAAAACTTGTGTAAACAATCCTTATCACCCCCTCCATTGTCTGTTCTAAAAATAGCAATGATGTAATTTCTACAGGCGCTCTACTTTGATGCGTAGATAAAACCTGCACGAACCTGCAAAGGATATAAACAATTCTCGGAACTATAAATCATTTTTGTATAAACAATCCTTATCTCTCTATGACTCATGCTTATATAAACAATCCTTATCTTTTCCAGGAATTGATGTAATCCGATACCTTCTCCTCTCCTCCCTCGTCAACCACTCCACTCCAAAAGTGCTGATGCAGTGTAATTCGATACCCTTTGTATAAACAATCCTTATCTCTATATGACTCATGTTTATATAAACAATCCTTATCTTATCTCTTCCAAGAATCCTTATCTCTTCCAGGAATTGATGTAATCCGATACCTTCCTCTCTCCCCCTCAGCACCCCCGTCTCCCCCTCCACTCCAAAATTACCCCCTCTCCGCCAAAACGATGACGTCATTAGCCCCTCTCCACCAGAATTACCCCCTCCCCCTCAACCTCTTCCCCCCTTCACCCGCGCACCCCCTCAGATGCCTGGGTTAGAACCCGTGTTGCTATACTACTCGAATTTTTTCATTCAATTTTTTCAGAAACATTAACGCTACTTTCGACAAAGCGATAACATCGATGCTCGATCCGTGGTTTTTTCTTTCCTCTTTGATTCCATCGGTGAAAATCAACGTAACATCGTTGTCGTACGGCAAAACATTATCGCCGCAGGTCAATAGCTTTCTATCGACACGATTGTGCGTTATTTGGGTCATTTTTATCATGTTGTCGGCGATTCTTCATTCTTCTTGTTCATCGATAACGCGGCATCGCTTCGCGATTCCACCGGGAGCATCGATTCATCCGATTCATCCTTAGTGACGACGACGACGGTTTTATCCTCGAATCGAGTTGTCGTTGCGATTTTTGAGCCTTCGTCGCGATAATAATACGAGTGAATCGTTATTGTCGTTGCGACGATAACGATAATGACGACGACGATCGCGATCGCTATGATCGCACTACCATTCGCGAACATGACAATTTTCAAATCTCTCTTAATCTTTGCCGGGTTGTCAATCGCGGCTATCGGTTAAAGCGTGCGAGGATGGAACAACTCGGTCGTAAATTGCGGCGCGCGTTTCGACGTACGCCGGATACGCCACGGAGGTGTCGCCGTCGTCGTCATGTCGAATGCCGCAAACGTTCATCGTCGCGCCTAACGTTTCGTTCATGAGCGCGACGAGAGACGGTAGAGACCACAATTCGACGCATGGTCGCACGTCGATAACGTTGTCGCACGTATCGTTCTTGAATCCCACCGCGTAAGAGGAGCAAAAACCGGTGTTCGGATCGACGATGAACGATGATCGACAGACGCAACGTGGTTCGACGGAAAAAATCGTTTCTATAGCACCGTCCTTTGAAAACGGCACGAGAGACGCGCAAACGTTGTCGATCCGTTGAAAACGATCGAACGGCGAAACATACGCGCGATTACCCTGTCTGTCTCGACGATTTTCGACGGGACACGTGAATCGATAACTCGCGTCGTCGGGCAATCTCTCATCTATATCCGTGAATCGCAACGTTGAATCGATGTGTCCTCGCCAAAGTTTACCGGTTAAACGATCTAACAATTCTCCGTCGCAAACCATTATTCGATTACCATCCTCGCCGCCGAAGACGGTCTGTGGCATGCAACGCCAACCCGTGACTCCGTATACCAACAGAGACGTTTGTTCGTTGCAGATAGACGCGTCTGTGGTTAAACAATAGGCACCCGCTCTACCGTTTCGCGTGTGCGTGATAATAGCACCCGGTTCGTCGAAATATTTGTACTCGACACCATCGGTTACGTTGCAGTAACGTCGACAATCCACGTAATCGTTGGTCAATCCAAAATAAACCCCGTAACGCAAACACTCTTGGCGACGATCATCGACGATCGTGTCGGTCTCGATCAACACAGGAAAATCAACGTTCGATTGAAACTTTACGATCGGTAAAGAATCTATCGAGACGCCCAATTTGTCGCGCAACGACGAAACGACGCGAGATTTGTCGGTCGAGACTAAACCGTTCGGAAAAATAGCGTCCACGATTCGTCGAATTGCCGCTATTCTTGGTTGTCGAAACACGCATCTGAATATCAAATACAACGAGAAAAAAGAAGGTGAAGGAAAAAACGACGATTATCGCTGAAAGAAATCGCATTTTATTGTTTCGTCGATTCGATATCTTCGATATAACTGGCGTAGACGTGTGACAAGAGATCCGCGCAGAAATTTAACATCGCAACGTCGTTGTCCGATTCCTCCGGGTTGTCGTTGTCGTCGTTTCGTCGTCGTCGTTGCTTTTTCATCGTGAGAACGGTCTCTCCGTTGGTAAGTCTAACGTCAAAGCCTGTTTTAGTGTCGAAGACGTTAAAGAATCTTCGACGTCACAAAGACCAAACTCATGTATGATGTCCACCAGACGCTTCGTTCCGAATCGAGGTCCCAGACGTAGTATCGGTACCCTGATGTGATTAGACGACAAAAACGCCAATCCGAAGAAACGTTTCACGCGCAAATACACCACCACGTCGGTGCTCTTCTCGTCTCCTAAATGTTTCACATCGCGACGAATGACGAAGAATTTTTTTCTTTCTTATTCGACAATAAATCCTCCAATGTTGTAGCAACTCCGTTATCACCGTTGTAGTTTCTTTGCAATTCACCGAGAATCTGATCGACAAATTTCTCTTCGAGAAACGACGACGATGAGGTCGTCGTTGGTTCGTTCGTGGAAACAGTAACGTTCCTCTTCGTCGTCGATGATTCCGGAAATTGATACAACGATGATGGCGGTGGTGATGACGGTTGATGAGTCTTTCGAATGGATGCTTTTGACGTTCGACGATAAACGCCACTTCTGTCCGAAGCGGGTGTTCTTCTCTTCGTCGTCGAACCGTTACCGCTGCCGCGTTGTTGCTGTTGCTTCGTAGCGATCGTTTCGATAGACGATTGTTCCATCATCGACGTTGTTATACTCGGCATCGACGGCAATCGTGTTGTTTTCGATCGTTGCTGTCGTGACTTCGACAAATCCGTCGTAATATCCTCCGTAACGACCGTGACGCGATCACCACCATCATCGGTGACGGTCGTCGTCGTCGACGCGCGAGAACGATCTATCACTCGAGAGACACACGAGTAACACAACTTTATCGCCGTGTCGTCGAGGGAGATCAATTTGATCGGTTCGAGGATGATCGACGCGAATTCCTCGTCTGCAATATCGATCCTATCGAGATAACAATCTCGAGCAGGTGCGTAGTCGTACCACAAATCTACGTGCGACAGCAAACTATTCGCGTTAACGTGTCTTTCGAAGACGAACCAAGACGTCAAATGATATCGTTTTTTCAATCGATCGTACAAATAATATCGCAAACGATCGATGTTTTTATTGTCGAGATAAGTCAAAAATTTCAACGCGTTTTCAGCGTTGAATGACAACGGTGATCGATCCACCGTCTCGATCGACGACGAGAAGAGACGATCGACGATTCTGTCGTTGGCTCTGCGATGCGCATTGTCATTGATTCCATCGTTGAGTCCGCGATGCGCATTGTCGTCGATCGTCGTCATTGTCGACGCTCCGTCTTCGTGTCGTCGTTCCTCTTTCTCTTCGTCGTCGTTCCACTTTCTCTTTCGAAACGGAGTTCGATCGTCCACGACCACGGGAAGACCGTTCATGTCGATGATGTCGATCGTTGTCAACGAAATGGTTCACGCGACCGGTCTACGCTGTACTCTCGAGATGCCGAACGTTTTCTCGTCGTTGTTATAAACGCGACTGTATTTCGTGCGCAAACGTCCCAAAATATATATCGCCCGTTGATGTATATCCGCGGTTGATCTGGCAACGTTGGGACAATATTCGATTTTATTTTGATTGCGATTATTTATCGCAACGACGATAACGATTCACTCGTATTATTATCGCGACAAAGGCTCAAAAATCGCAACGACAATTCGATTCGAGAATAAAACTGTCGTCGTCGTCACTAAGGATGAATCGGATGAATCGATGCTCCCGGTGGAATCGCGAAGCGATGCCGCGTTATCGATGAACAAGAAGAATGAAGAATCGTCGACAACATGATAAAAATGACCCAAATAACGCACAATCGTGTCGATAGAAAGCTATTGACCTGCGGCGATAATGTTTTACCGTACGACTACGATGTTACGTTGATTTTCACCGATGGAATCAAAGAGGAAAGAAAAAACCACGGATCGAGCATCGATTTTATCGCTTTGTCGAAAGTAGCGTTAATGTTTCTGAAAAAATTGAATGAAAAAATTCGTTCTGTCAAATCCATCGCAAGGACGACGACATCGTCCACTCAAACATTTTGGAAATTGATTCGCGAGAAGAAATACAAGGAAGCGTCGAGTTGAATAAAACATGTATTCGTGGCGTCGTCGAGACACCGAGTCGAAACCATCGACGAATTTTTTCATACGGCTCTCGTCATTCTGACGTGTCTGTTCGAACGTACGTACATGCGTCGCAAATTGTTGGCGCGAGTCGACACGCGATTATTGTTCTTAAAGCTGAGAGTAGCCGCGAAATTGGCCTAAAATTTCGATCGTTCCGTCGATATATTCACCGATATAAACGAGCATATCGATCGTGTCGCGCCGAAATCGAAACTCTTGGAAATGATCGTGAACGAGTACCCCGACGAATTGCCGTTGAACGGAAAACGTTACGTTTCGACACCGTCGAGAAAACCGTGGGCACCTATGAACGCTCTGTGGGTCGACAAACAATGGTTGTTCACGTCCAACGGTACATTCGTGAATTGCGCAAATTCGTCCCGCGTGCATCATCATCCGTTGTCGAAAGCGGCGCACGCCACGACGATTCGCACTTACGCTCACGGTTCTCTCGGCAAGCTAATACTACGCGACGGTACGGAGATCATGAAACTACGAGTGGATATTGACAACGATCATTCGCCAACGATTATCGATATGATCGTGGAACCATTGATAATGTGTGACGGTTCGCGAGAGAAAATTCGACTGGATCGAACGAGCGTGACGATGCTCGACACGAACGGCGAATGGCTTTGCGATTCGTACGCGGGAACGATCGAAAGTGGCTACAACGAGGAAACGAGTCGTGTGAATATAGATCTGAAAATCGTTAGATTTAGACGACGACGCGCGACGACGACGACGACGACGACGACGACGACGCGCGACGACGACGCGCGAGAACGATCTATCACTCGAGAGACGCACGAGTAACACAACTTTATCGCCGTGTCGTCGAGGGAGATCAATTTGATCGGTTCGAGGATGATCGACGCGAATTCCTCGTCTGCAATATCGATCCTATCGAGATAACAATCTCGAGCAGGTGCATAGTCGTACCACAAATCTACGTGCGACAGCAAACTATTCGCGTTAACGTGTCTTTCGAAGACGAACCAAGACGGCAAATGATATCGTTTTTTCAATCGATCGTACAAATAATATCGCAAACGATCGATGTTTTTATTGTCGAGATTAGTCAAAAATTTCAACGCGTTTTCAGCGTTGGATGACAACGGTGATCGATCCACCGTCTCGATCGACGACGAGAAGAGACGATCGACGATTCTGTCGTTGGCTCTGCGATGCGCATTGTCATTGATTCCATCGTTGAGTCCGCGATGCGCATTGTCGTCGATCGTCGTCATTGTCGACGCTCCGTCTTCGTGTCGTCGTTCCTCTTTCTCTTCGTCGTCGTTCCACTTTCTCTTTCGAAACGGAGTTCGATCGTCCACGACCACGGGAAGACCGTTCATGTCGATGATGTCGATCGTTGTCAACGAAATGTGGTCGTTTATAGTGGTTTTTCTTTCTCTTGTGTTTCAATCATTTTCTTCAATGGCCAATTTGGACCTCGACTAATTTCGAAGCTCTTCGTTGGCGAAGTACTCGCGTTCGATTTCAATTCGTTTTCGATAGAAATTTTAGGGGTTGACATGAATTTAAAGATGCTTGAGTCTGGAACTTCTTTGTTTTGGCCAACCAACCCGTTACGTGTTGTAGGAAATTTTTGCTCAACATTTTTTCGCATCGACCTTTGTACGATATCGTCGTAATCAGTTGTAGTTTCTGAGGTCGCATTTTTATATGGTTCTTGCCCGCAATTCATTATCCGTTCTTATATTAAGACGTCTTAATATAAGAACGGATAATAACACCTAATTTTATTACAAACATTCATCTAATAATTCAACGGAAAATGTGAGAAATGCCGATGTTTTAATTTTTAATGTTGATACATGGTACATGTTTTCTTACATTCATACTCTATTCTATTATTATTAAATCTTTACCATCATCACTGTTAGACGATGAATCTATTACTTCTTGTATTATAAGTGCTACTGCTGTTAATATTGCTTTTTTACGATCTTGTTCCATTTTTATTAGCAGACGCTCGCTACCACACTATGCTATTGCTGTTCACGGAGCTCGCATTCTTATATGGTTTTTGCCCGCAATTCACAATCCGTTCTTATATTAAGATGGAGAATTGCCAAGAACTTGGCGCGATCATCGCTGCCTCTCGCGGACTCGAGTGGTTTTCGCGTATTGTTTTCTTCGTCGTCGGTTACATCGCTGATAACAATCGATGATTTCGAGATCTTCCTCGATAATAGTGGTAGTGGCGACGGAGGTGGCATCAACAAAGCGTCATCGTTATCGTCATCATTGTCGATAACAAAATCATCATTATCGTTTTTTTCGTTCGAATCGTATTTTTCATCATTATTGAATACAGATGGTTTTTCGTTATCGTCGCTGTTGTTTTCGTCGTCTTTATTTTTCTTCTTTCGTTTCGACGTCGCGGTTATATTTCTGTGCAATTTTTCAACGTTGGTTCTATATCCGTCGGTAATCGCGATTGGTAATCTACGATTATTGGTTTTCACGTTCCACAGTAACAGCGAAAGCAACATCGTTGCGAATATAAGACATATTATCGAAACTTGCAACCACATATTCTTCCTCTCTCAGTCTCTCTTAGTATCGTTTTTAGCGATAATATAATTCCTCAACGTTTCACAAATCAACGGAGTTGTTGAAATGTCCGTCAGATAAGATCTCAACGTATATTCGGCGTACATCGCAATAGCGAGCAAGGTGTAGGTTCGCATCTTCAGAGTCGACATTGACTCATCGCATCGCGTTCCACATGTGACGACAAGATCACGCGGAACACTCTCGCTCGTTTCGACGAGAGCTTTCAATTTCTTCGCGTCGCAATAGATATAAAGAATGCGAGGATCCGCGCAAATTTCGTCGTCGTGAACACCGCAACGGTAATCGTTGCTATCGGGACGATCGATGTACAGTCCGAACGAAGAGGTCGTCGGATCATTCAACGCGTAACATTCGACGAGATTGTGAAACTTTTGAAAGTACATCGCGAGCACGCGCGAATAAGACACTCCGCGATTCACTTCGTTGAACACGTATCTGTATCGCTCTTTCAAACTCAACCATCGCAACGATCAATGAACGTAAGTTCATAGAATGAAGTAAATATTTTTAAAATCAAATAAATGATTTTTTTTATTTAAGTAAATATTTATTAAAATCAAGTAAATATTTATTAGAATCAAGTAAATATTTTGCAATACCGGTACGAACAAACCGACGCCCGTTATTTCGCGACGTCTGAATTCAATCGCTAACAATTCGTCGAACCAATAACCGTATGACCGTGAATCAAGCGGCAATTGTTGCGCGTCTTCAAATCGTCAATCGTTCTGCACGGAATCGTTCTTTCCAGAATATTTGTCGCGTTGCGAGACCACGAATTGACCGGTACAACGGTGTATCGACGACGCTGTGTTGCCACTATTCTTGGTTGTCGAAACACGCATCTGAATATCAAATACAACGAGAAAAAAGAAGGTGAAGGAAAAAACGACGATTATCGCTGAAAGAAATCGCATTTTATTGTTTCGTCGATTCGATATCTTCGATATAACTGGCGTAGACGTGTGACAAGAGATCCGCGCAGAAATTTAACATCGCAATGTCGTTGTCCGATTCCTCCGGGTTGTCGTTGTCGTCGTTTCGTCGTCATCGTTGCCTTTTCATCGTGAGAACGGTCTCTCCGTTGGTAAGTCTAACGTCAAAGCCTGTTTTAGTGTCGAAGAACGTTAAAGAATCTTCGACGTCACAGAGACCAAACCCATGTATGATGTCCACCAGACGCTTCGTTCCGAATCGAGGTTCCAGACGTAGTATCGGTACCCTGATGTGATTAGACGGCAAAAACGCTAATCCGAAGAAACGTTTCACGCGCAAATACACCACCGCGTCGTTGCTCTTCTCGTCTCCTAAACGTTTCACATCGCGACGAATGACGAAGAATTTTTTTTTTTCTTATTCGACAATAAATCCTCCAATTTTGTAGCAACTCCGTTATCATCGTTGTAGTTTCTTTGCAATTCACCGAGAATCTGATCGACAAATTTCTCTTCGAGAAACGACGACGATGAGGTCGTCGTTGGTTCGTTCGTGGAAACAGTAACGTTCCTCTTCGTCGTCGATGATTCCGGAAATTGATACAACGATGATGGCGGTGGTGATGACGGTTGATGAGTCTTTCGAATGGATGCTTTTGACGTTCGACGATAAACGCCACTTCTGTCCGAAGCGGGTGTTCTTCTCTTCGTCGTCGAACCGTTACCGCTGCCGCGTTGTTGCTGTTGCTTCGTAGCGATCGTTTCGATAGACGATTGTTCCATCATCGACGTTGTTATATTCGGCATCGACGGCAATCGTATTGTTTTCGATCGTTGCTGTCGTGACTTCGACAAATCCGTCGTAATATTCTCCGTAACGACCGTGACGCGATCACCACCATCATCGGTGACGGTCGTCGTCGTCGACGCGCGAGAACGATCTATCACTCGAGAGACACACGAGTAACACAACTTTATCGCCGTGTCGTCGAGGGAGATCAATTTGATCGGTTCGAGGATGATCGACGCGAATTCTTCGTCTGCAATATCGATCCTATCGAGATAACAATCTCGAGCAGGTGCGTAGTCGTACCACAAATCTACGTGCGACAGCAAACTATTCGCGTTAACGTGTCTTTCGAAGACGAACCAAGACGGCAAATGATATCGTTTTTTCAATCGATCGTACAAATAATATCGCAAACGATCGATGTTTTTATTGTCGAATAAGTGATAAGTCAAAAATTTCAACGCGTTTTCAGCGTTGGATGACAACGGTGATCGATCCACCGTCTCGATCGGCGACGAGAAGAGACGATCGACGATTCTGTCGTTGGCTCTGCGATGCGCATTGTCATTGATTCCATCGTTGAGTCCGCGATGCGCATTGTCGTCGATCGTCGTCATTGTCGACGCTCCGTCTTCGTGTCGTCGTTCCTCTTTCTCTTCGTCGTCGTTCCACTTTCTCTTTCGAAACGGAGTTCGATCGTCCACGACCATGGGAAGACCGTTCATGTCGATGATTTTTTTTATCCGACTGAAGGTATAAATAGGAGGTTTGAGACAGAGAAAAATCGCATTTTAAAATTCTCAGTGTAGTGGACAACACGCGTCGTGTTTCTTCGTATCGTGAATTCGGGCGAGATTATCTTGAGTACGCGAAAATGGTTGAGAATTTTAGAAAAACCGTCGAGACATGCTTACTACTGTCACGCGCTTTGTGCGGACTCGATGTGAGCAGATATTTATCGTTGTTATCAGACAACGATGAAAAAAATTTTGAAG
This sequence comes from Linepithema humile, assembly GCF_040581485.1. Taxonomy (NCBI): domain Eukaryota; kingdom Metazoa; phylum Arthropoda; class Insecta; order Hymenoptera; family Formicidae; genus Linepithema; species Linepithema humile. Next base: position 22,484,590 of record NC_090128.1, on the reverse strand, counting down.
TGTTTGCAAAATTTGCGGTGGTGTGTCCTAGTGCAGTGCTAGCGGTGCTATTTTGCTTGGGGCATTTTGCCTCCTATCAGAGACTTGTAATCTACGCGGGTGAAATTATCGAAATGAGAAGTATTTTCGGTGATGGAGAAGTGGAGGATGCGGGTGGGCATATAGCTTTTCTATTATTTCATTTTCATCGATCGATTTCGGAAGCGAGTGAAAACGGTGAGTTTTTATTCCAATTTTTATTATATATATATGTATATATAATTTTCAAAAATTAAAAGTAAAATTTTTTAGGAGTAGAACATCGGAACGCATCGCCTCGCAAGATCGCGGGGGTGAGAGGAGTGCAACGTATTGCACGCCCTGAAGAGTATACTCCTCCTCACGGAATAAGGCGACGGGCTGATACTTCACCCGAAGCCGAACCCTCACGTGAGTCTTAGCACACATTCTTTTATGAAAAATAAGCATTTTATCATATTGGTAAATTTTTTTAAAATAATGAAATATTAAATGTTTTTAGGGCGTGCACGTATCGAGCTCACACCTGAGCCACCTCTCGTTAACTTGGATAGCGAGAGCGAGGAAGAAGAAGTTGGAACTCACGAAGTGAGTTCATTTGACGAGAAAGAGATTTTTTCACCAGGTGAGTAATGAGAAATTTATCGCAGTAAGAAAATGGATAAAAAATTTTTATCCGTTAAAAAACAATGGTGAATTTTTTAGAGTTTAACCAAGAAGGTGAAAATACAATAATAATAGAAGATTCGGAGGAGGAGGAGGAGGATGAGGATGATGATGATGATGAGGTACAAGAGGAAGATACGGGGGAGGAGCTGAGTGGAACGGAAGAACAGAATCTAGAGGAACTTTTGAGGGAAAGAGGTAAATACAATTATACATTTTTGCATAGATAACGCTTTCATACTCGAATACCTTTATTCTAACCGGACGAAATTTTTAGGAATTATTTTCCCGGAAATTTCTTACTCGCCGGAATATTAGTGATCAATGATCAACACGATCAACGGTGAACAAGAAAGGGAATAATCCTGTATAGAGGTGAGAGAATTTAATATGAAATGTATTACTATTTTTAATTTTAACAACGCGTAAAATTCGAGTATGGAAGTGTAAAAACATAATTTTAAAGATAAACTAATTCGTTTGTTTTCGATTTTTCCAGTTCAGCTTGGTGGTGGAGGGGGAGGAATGGAAGAAAACTCGCAGCAGCAGCAGCAGTCGGCGGAAAATCAAGCCGAAGAAGCCGACGACAACGAGATAGGAGTTCGTGGGGAGGGGAGACTGGAGAGAGAAAAGGATGAGGAAGCGCTGTTTCCGGAGAATCAGGTTGGTGCGCCGGAACAGATCGCGAATCATAACGGGGATAATTTTAATTATTTAGATTTAATAAGGGAAAACGTGCGTGAGTTTAGAAATTTCGGTGTAGTAGGGAGAGAGGCTGGTTTTCGCCTTCGATCATTACCAGAGAGGGAGGAGATTTACGCGTGGTTAGAAAACGCGTTTCGCGAGCTTCACGCGTACGCGGTACTTTCCTGTGTTCCCAGTGATTACATCGGACTTAGTTTTGATTCCCCGAATCTTTCACACGGGCCCGCGGGTATTTCGTTCCGACCATCTCGTGATTTGACTCACGAGAATATCTGGAACCTCGTGAGTTCGTTAGCTCAAAGCTCCGGGGGCTTGAACGTAGCGCAAGAATTCAATATCCGCGTTTACCGTGTCACTCCTCCTACGGGTCGTGCGGGTAATGCGCTTGATATCGCTGGTAAACGCTCGATTTTACCGATATCCAACTCGGATAACTTATGTTTTCCTCGCGCACTCGTAACGGCGCAAATTTACAATGAACGTGGTAATTTACGTACGGGTAGTCTACATGAAAGATGGAACGCCGTGAGATACCGTCATTCCTCGTTACAACGTGAGCTGGCACGTGATTTAACGAGGAAAGTCGGTATTACAATTCCAGAAGAGGGTTGCGGTATTCGCGAAATCGAGCATTTTCAGCAATATCTAGCCGCGGAAAACATCGCGATAATGGTTTATAGCGCGGAAACTTTTGGTCTCGGGGGTAAAGTCTTATTTGATGGAAATGCGATACTAGCCTCACTACATCGCGAACCGGTCACGTGTTTAAACCTATTACATCACGCTGAATTACGGCATTACAGCGTTATTTTAAATTTAAGAGCCGCCGCGGGTAGCCGAGGTTATTGTGTACCGTGTAACGTCGGTTACCGCAGCGATGTAGGGGGACACCGATGCTCAAATAAATGCCCTCGGTGTTACGCGGTACCTTCGTGCGAGCGATTCGACGCGGAGCGTATTCATTGCGAAAATTGTAATCGCGAATTTTTCAATCACGCGTGTCTTGAGCATCATCGTGCGCAAAAATCATACGATGGGCAATCGTCTCGTAGCGTTTGCAACACCGTATGTTTTTGCGAAGAATGCGGTCGTTTAATCAAGCGTAATAGACAACACGAATGCGGCGTGACTTACTGTTCAACGTGTCGTTCTGCCCAGCCGTTGAATCATCTTTGTCACATGCTTCCTCTCCCTCACAAAGCTAATTTCCGTACTAACGACACGGAGCACATTTTGGGAGAGGAAGGAGAGCAACAACAAAACGCGGGTGAGTGCGTACTTAAAACAGAAAGTCGCGTCGCATTCGTGTTTTACGATTTCGAGACGCGACAGGATGACACGCTTCAAGGTACCGCGAGTGTAAATATTCACGTACCTACACTTTGCGTCGCGCAACAGATTTGCGAAACGTGTGCCGAAATTGAGGATACTTCGGTGCGCTGTCGGTGGTGCGGTATTCGTGAATACATATTTCGTCGTGATCCTGTAAAGGAGTTTGTAGATTTCGCGACACGTCCGACTAAATATTTTAAACGCATAATTTGTATAGCTCATAACGCGAAAGCATTCGATGCACAATTTATCCTACGTTATATTGTTGAGAGCGGAACCGCCTTAGAACCGCGGGTAATCTTAAACGGGATGAAAATTGTAGTACTAACAGTGGGACATACGAAATTTATCGATAGTATTAATTATATGCCAATGCGTTTATCGGAGTTACCGAAGGCTTTTGGCCTGACGAATACTTTGGAGAAAGGCATTTTTCCGCATTTATTTAATACCAACGATAATCAGTCATATGTCGGTCCGTTGCCGGATATTCGATATTATTCACCCGATAGTATGAATACGAACGAGCGAGAAAAGTTTTTAGCGTGGCACGCGGAAATGATTCGTACGAATTATGTGTTTGATTTCGAATGCGAGATATTGCGTTACTGTCGCAACGACGTGAATATTCTGAGACGCGCGTGTATGTCTTTCAGAAAGATTTTCTTGAAGTGCGGTCGCGTGTGTCCGTTCGAGGAATGCACAACCATCGCTTCCACGTGTATGACGGTTTTTAGAAAAAACTTTTTACGTGAAAGAGAAATTGGAATAATTCCACCGGGCGGGTACAGACGCGCGAATACCCAATCGCGGAAGGCGCTTCAGTGGCTGGTGTGGAAAGAGCGCGAGCTCGGACACAACATCACCCACGCAGGACACACTCGGGAATATCGTCTGCAAGACGGCACGCTAGTCGATGGTTATTACGAGTCGGTGGAAAACGGTATAACACACTATCACGTGTTGCAATTCCACGGTTGTTTTTGGCACGGATGTCCGTCGTGTTTTAGGATTAATCGCGATAGCGAACTAACGGTAAACAACGAACGCGGCGATACGATTGATTTGCGTTATGAGCGCACCATCGCAACAACGTATCGTCTTCGAAGACGGGGGTACTCGGTGATAGAGAAGTGGGAATGCGTCTTTGATCGCGAAATGATGGAAAATAGGGAAATGCGTGAATTTTTACAAAATCACCCGATGATAGAAATTGAGCCGCTCAACCCGCGCGATGCGTTCTACGGTGGACGTACGGGGAACATCGTGACGCGGTACGAGATTACGGATACGGAGAAGATACGTTACGTGGATGTGTGTTCTCTGTACCCGTACGTACTGAAGATCGGGGTTTTCCCGATCGGACATCCCACGGTGTACGTCGCGGAGGAATGCTCGACTCTAATTGGCATAGGACCGTGTTACAATTTTGATTCCGTCAAAGGTCTCGTGCGTTGCAGGGTACTCCCTCCGAGCGATCTCTTTCACCCCGTATTACCCTATCGCGTGCGTGGAAAGCTACTATTCGCGTTGTGTCGCAGTTGTTGCGAAACATTTTCACACGAAGAATGTACCCACGAGCCGTCCGAGCGAGAATTCGAGGGTACGTGGGTATCGCTTGAATTGCGCAAAGCCATCGACAAAGGTTATCTCGTAACGAGGGTTTGTGAGATTTGGCAATACACCACAGCTCGCTACGATCCCGATACACAGCAGGGTGGATTATTCACGGAATATATAAATACATTTTTAAAATTGAAACAAGAAGCCAGCGGATGGCCGAGCGAGTGTGAGGATGACGTGTCTAAAGAACAATATCTTCGCGACTACGAGAAAACCGAGGGTGTCGTTCTCGATAAGCAAAACATCGCGAAAAATCCTGGTTTGCGCTCGGTCGCGAAGCTATGTTTAAATTCTTTTTGGGGGAAATTTGGTCAACGATCCAACCTGCCGAATACCGAGATCGTAAAAACTCAACAGCGTTTAGCGAGTTTACTCACGAGTCCTCAGCATGAGATAATCGAAATATTACCCGTAAACGAAGAAGTGATGTATGTTTCGTGGCGACTGCGAGAAGAGCTGGACGTACCCTCGCCTCTTACTAACGTGGTTATAGCGGCTTTCACGACGGCACAGGCGCGTCTTGTATTATACGAATATTTAGATAAATTGGATCGTCGCGTTTTATATTACGATACCGACTCGTGTATTTACGTGAGCAGCGGTGTCTCCGATGAATACGAAGTGCGTAAAGGTAATTTCCTAGGCGATATGACGGACGAACTCGAGAGCTATGGTCGCGGTAGCTATATCGAGGCGTTTGTATCGGGTGGTCCAAAATTTTACGCATACGTGGTTCGCACAGCGGAAGGACAAACGCGAGAAGTTTGCAAAGTAAAGGGCATAACTCTAAATTTCGAAAACTCACGCTTAGTTAATTTTAATAGTATTAGGGAATTATTATTACGTAAAGAGCGAGAAGGTCAAGAGAAGGAGGAGGAAGGGACGGAGTCGGCAACGGTAGAATCGCGTTCGATAAATCTACGTTTCAGAGCAATTCGACGTACAGCCTTTCACGAAATAATAACACGCGACGAAGTGAAAGCTTGCACACCCGTGTTGCTAAAACGTAGATTTCTCGACAGTCGTTGTTCCGTCCCTTATGGATATTTATCTGAACGCTAATTGTTATTTTACGATGCTGTTTCTTCGCTCTATTTTATTATTTAAATAATTACACGCACGTTTTCCCCATATATGTAAAGTTTATAAATTTTTTTGTAAAAAGTAAATAAAAATTGTGTTGTAAAAATAGAATAAGAATAGGCTAAGAAAATGATAAAATTATAGAAAAAAGTCATGTAAAGATTTAAGAAATAATAAAATTGTTTATATTTTATATCGTTTTTGCTTTGTATTTATATTCTGAAAAAATAATTCTCCAATGATTTTTCTCCAAGTTTATTTTCCCCTTTCTCTCTCTCTCTCTCTCTCTCTCTCTCTCTCTCTCTCTCTCTCTCTCTCTCCCCCCACATACATTTACGTAAAACGACTATTTTTGCCCAATTCTCTCCATGAAAAGCAGCTTTTCATCGTGGGGGAGTATCATAAGCTCATGAACTCACTCCCCCGCGCGCGCAGGCGCTGACGCGAGCAATTCCGCTTGTTCAGCATTTACGCTTGTCCAGCTTTTCCGGTCCGAATCAGCTCGTAAAAGACCGCCGCGAAGTACGCTGGCACGCGCGCACCTCCGCCGCGGAGTGCCCTCTGCCGCGATAGTAAGCTTACTTCATCGTACCGTTGCACGGCTTTTTTTATGTTAGTGAAGACACGAGCGGTGTTCATTTCACAAGATGGACGTACGCTGGAAACATCCCTGGACGGCTATTGTCAGCGGTCCCACCGGATGTGGTAAAACGGTCTTTGTAAAATCCTTTCTCAAATATTTACCCGAAATGGCCGATGTTTCTTTTGAAAGAGTCTTATTTTATTACGCCGAATGGCAAGACGCATATCGTCAACTACAATACATGTTTGCGAAAACAAAAGAGAAAGTGGGAGGACATGGAAGAGGGGAGGGTAAAATAAAGAGAAATATAATCGAGTTTCGCGAAGGGCTACCGCAAACAGACGATTATTCTTGCGATCCTCTCGCACCAAAATTGGTGATAATCGACGATCTTATGAGAGAATCATCCTCGTGCGACGTAATCGTGGATCTTTTTACAAAGGGTAGTCATCATAAGAATCTTAGTGTTATACTCATCACGCAAAATCTATTTCACCAAGGACGCGGACAGCGCGACATATCTCTTAATTCTAACTACATAGTCGTCTTCAAGAACCCACGCGATCGCGCTCAAATTCGCCATCTCGCGCGACAAGTGTACCCCCATGGCCCAAAGTTTCTAGAAGAAGCATACTTTGACGCAACCTCACACCCTCACGGATATTTATTACTCGATCTGAAACAATCGACTCTGGACAAATATCGATTTCGGATAAACATCTTTCCCGACGATGCGTTGCATTACGTCTACGTACCGCGCAGATCATTCTCAAGCGTATAAAAAGTATGTACTAGCGTTCGCGTGACGTCAGTTGCGAGAGACTTTCACACGATGAAAGAAGCGGTAGCAGCGTCAGACAGTGCAACGAAAACCGCTAGACGTTCGATCGGAAAGAGAAACGTTTGTCTTCTAGAGGCATTGTGTCATCTGAACAAAAATCAACGCACCTCCTTCCTGCGAACCGCGGATGAAAAATTTATTCGCTGTATTTGCGAATGCGTTTTCAACACACTCAATGGTAACGTTGTGCTCGAACGACGCGAAAAAAATCGTCTGAGCAAATACAAAACGGCGCTGCGTCGTATCGCGTCAAAGCGTGGAAATTGGAAGAATAAAAGAAAGCTATTGGTACAACGAGGTGGATTCTTATCCTATATCATCGTTCCTTTATTAGAGGCCTTATTTTCGCGAATTATAGACAGGGCGACGGATTAAAACACAAGAGAGAAAATAATATTGAGCGTTATGGAAAGAGCGAAAAAAATGGTTTTAATTTCTACGGAAAATCTCGAGAGAATGCAGCGTCAATTACATCATCCGCAGCCGACTACCGACGGTGTACCTCTGGTGGAAAACACATCGGGAACAACGAAAGCGCTAATAATAATAATTCCGTGCGAATTCCCGGGACCCCTTTATCCAGACTCGACGCGGAGTTGAGTCAAATTCTTAATTCACCCTATCCGAAGGACGAAGCCGAGAGATGGAAGGTGTACAAAGAGGTTCTTTGGCGATATCTTCACTTTGTACGAGTAGCACGAGGACGACACGCGTAACGCCGAGGAAGAAGAAGAGGAAGAAAAAGACGAAAATGCGTTGGACACACGTGAAGGAGTACCGGTGCACGATCTCACGGGCTCATTCGTTCCGGACTCTAGTCGTACGAGAAGCTTCCCGAAAGAACACGACACAAGTCTCGAGGTGATGAAAAGCGTCGGAAGAATAGCGGAAAGCGTACCGAAATCTTACCGTGCCAAAGCTCGCTTACTAACGAAACACCTACTCGATAAAACATTGTCGAGTAGAATTAGCTGGGATGAGCAAGGAGTCGTGACTATAGACGGTAACGTCGTAAAAGATTCAAATATCTCAGACCTGATAAACGAGGCGATGCGCGATAGAAAAACCGTGAAAACCGTGGGAAGAGTTTAGTTCACGCGGTTACTTCACGACTTGAACATTCCCTCCACACTAGTGAGAAATAAAAAATTATTAGCAGTCGGTTCTTCGCAAAATATCACGAAACTTAGCGGTCCTACGGCGAGTTCCACTCCTAAGAGAAACACGGATTCTCCGGTAGCGAGACGCCTGCTCAATTGGAATAAATTGGAATGACGGGTCTTGAAAAATTGTACTATGATCCCGCGCATTATGCCGGTTATTCGGCTGTCGATAATGTTTCGCGCGGCGAATTTATTCCGTAACAATGTCGTGCGATGGCTCGAAGCGCAAGATGCGTACACACTGCATCGTCCATTGCGACGGAAATTTCCACGAATGCATTACAACGTAACGAATATCGACGATCTGTAGGAGGCTGATTTGATCGAACTCCGAAATCTCAAAAGTTACAACGACGGATATGCGTATTTACTCGTGATTATCGATGTACTTAGTAAATACGTCTGGGTAGAACCATTGCGCGACAAAACGAGTAATTCCGTAATGGGAGCTTTCCAGTGCGTGCTCTCGAGAAGTAACGGACGCGTACCCGTATACCTACAAACGGACAAGGGTAAAGAATTTGTCGGGCGACCGCTACAAAAGCTTTTGAAAGAAAATGACATTCGTTTTCGCGTAGCCCGCAATCCGGATGTCAAAGCCGCCATCGTCGAGCGCTTCAACAGAACGTTGAAAGAACGAATGTGGCGTTATTTTACGCATAAAAATACGCGACGCTACATCGATGTTTTGCAAAATATCGTAAACGCCTATAATCACACCCGTCATTCGATCACCAGAATGCAACCGTATGTCGTTACAAGAGAAAATGCACGTATCGCGCGTGAAAATATAACGCGCCAATGGAGGAGCAACGACGACGAAGCGAACGAGAAACGTCGAAAGGCTAAATACCACGTCGGTGATCTCGTTCGTATCAGTAGAGCAAAAGTCGTCTTCGAGAAAGGATATCCTTTCTAAAATATCTCCTCGCTCCACCGTGCCTCGTACGAGGCCTCGGCGATATTTCGAATTCACCGTATACTCGATTGGCGAAAACCACGTGTGTACGAGCTGAGCGATTTAGCGGGAGAAGTCATAGACGGCATTTTTTACGAACAAGAATTGGCTCGGGTTGAGAAAAACTTGCAGGAGGAGGAGTTTATCGTCGATCGTGTGATAAGAAGTCGGGGTCGCGGTAATAATAAACAGGTGCTGGTTAGCTGGCGTGGTTATCCCAGCAAGTTTGATTCTTGGATCCCTGCTTCGAGTTTAACCCCGTTTGTTCGAAATGAGGACGGATCAATTTCTCTTGATTCTTCTCAGCAATAGTAGTATGCGCTATTTTCCGGACAATGCAACCACTTCCTTCATTACAGAATTACCCCATCCTATACACTTACACGGCGAATGGGAAGTCGCGCTTAACGAGATCCAATTTCCCACTACTTTTTTACACATAAATCACGGTGAAAATGTCATTAGATTCGTCGATATTGAAAATGGTCGCGAGACGAGGAAAGGCAGGACGACGTTAACGTCGACGCAAGGAGTAATACCGAATGGTATTTACAAAAATATCGAGGAACTTATCTCCGCTATTAATTCGGCGTGCAAAAATGCGAATTCGCATATTAATTTGACACTAGAAGACGCTAGTGGTGGTAAAATCTTGTTCGAGATTACATGCGATGAAAATAAATGCAATCTGGTTCATCATATGAACGTTTCCGATAATCTTCTACGAATACTCGGTTGCGGTGGGGCCCTAACGACTAGTGAAATCGAATTCTATACAACACTTACTGCAACTAATCCTAATTCCAAAGATATTTTTACAGCACCTTTTATCAAACTCGGGTTTAAAAGAGAACAAAGAGGGCGCGCTGGAAATTTCTATACTCTCGAACCGTACGGATTGCTGCGCGGTATTCCCGATAAACTTTTTGTTTATTGTGATATTTGTGAACCTTATATAACCGGCGATGTGCAAACTCCACTTCTTCGAATAGTACCGGTTGAGCTGCAGCATTACGGTCATTATTACGCGTACGGAGCGAATCAAGTGAAACATTTCTCCGTCCCGCATTATATACCATTACGACAAACGTATTTTCGTAGGATTGAAATAGATATAAAAGATCAATTCGGAAAAAGAATACCATTCCCAATCGGGAACACTGACGGTGACGTTGCACTTTAGACGTTTCCAGTAAGAAAAAATCAGTCGGAAAAGCCGCACGCTATGACTAGACCGGAGGACCATGAATATTACGATATACAAAACGGGGGTCGGAGTGAAGGAATCACACGAGTTTTCGTCGGAGCACCCTATCAACGAGGACACGGAATCGGTAGTTTTCTCGGAGGATTATTCAGGAGGACGCTTCCTTATCTGAGTAAAGGTGTACGAGCGGTTGGTAAAGAAGCTTTACGCGCCGGCATTAGCGTAATGGAGGATGTTGAAAATAATACACCGTTCAAGGAATCGAGTGGAAATCTCAAAAAAAAAAGCTCAAGAAAAAATAACTAGCTTGATGAAGGGTACAGGTTATAAAGTATCAGCGAAAACAGCCGCGCTTCAGTTTCCTTTCTTCAGTCACAAAAGACGCATCGCGGTTCCTAAGTGTCGTCGTCCTCATCGTCAGACGAGCAAAAAGAAATCGTCGAAAAATAGCAGCGTGCGAAGGAAAATCGCGAAGAAAAAAAAGACAACGAAAAAAAAGAAAATTTGCACAGCGGCTAGAAAGACCAACAGCAAAAAGCCATCCGGCACCACGAGGCGTCGTCGAGTCAAGAAACGTAGTGTAGCCGACATATTCTCTTAATCAGTGCGTGAATAGGAATTTACGGAGCATGTCCTTTCTTCATACACATTCAAACGAGTGTTTAAAAAGTGAACTCGATCTCTTTTCTTTACCACTCACACAAACCAGCATCGAGAGTTCGCAATGGATTTATTACAAACCCGTAACGTCGCTCGCGGACGACGCGCCTATAGAATTCGTCATACCCGGTCATGGAGAAGATTATCTAGATCTCACGCACACCATGCTGAGCCTTCGCATACGCGTAGAATCTTCCCCCCTAGCAGGAGGCGGTACCGCCGTTGGCACCCCCGAATTCAAAGTAGGCCCTGTAAATCATTTACTGCATTCCATGTTCAACCAAATCGACATATATTTCAATCAAAAACTCGTGTCGCCCCCAAACAACGCTTACGCGTATCGGGCTTACATCGAGGCGTTATTAAATTATTCTTCACCCGCAAAAAACTCCCATTTGACCTGCTGTCTGTGGGATATGGATACCCCAGGTTTAATGGACGCCCTCCTAGAGTCGCAAACCCCAAATCAGGCTCTCGTGAGACGCTCGCGTTACATTCGAGACGAACAGGCGCTAGATCTCATAGGCCATCTTCACTGCGACGTTTTCAATCAGGATAAATTCTTAATCAACGGGGTGGAAGTTAGAATGAGGCTCGTTCGCTCGAAAGATTCGTTTTGCCTTATGGAATCTAATTCACTGTCAAAAATACGCCTTCTAGACGCTAGTCTGCTCGTTAGAAGAGCAGAGATAAGCCCTGGTGTGTTACTCTCGCATGCGAGAATGTTGAGTAAAACCACCGCCAAATATTCTCTCACAAAAGTCGACGTTAAAACATTTACGATTCACGCTGGACTCGTAGGGGAATCGATAGATAATGTAATACTCGGACAACTGCCAAAACGTGTAATAGTCGGTTTTGTCGATAACAGAGCGTTTAATAGTGATAGAAAACTGAATCCGTTTAATTTCAAAAACTACGGTATAAATTTCTTTTCTCTGTATGCCGATGGTATGCAAATTCCCAGTAGACCGTTACAACCGAACTTCTTGAAAGACGAAGGTCTTTACGTCGAAGCCTACCACACGCTCTTCTCGGGAACCGGCATTCACTTCTTGAACAAGGGAAATTCTATAAGTAGAGAGGATTATGGCCAGGGCTACACTCTTTTCGCTTTTGATCTTACCCTCGACTTGTCCGCTCATTGCGCCGGACATTGGAATCTCGTAAAACATGGTAGTTTGCGATTAGAAGTGAAATTTGAAAAGGCGCTTACCGCGACCGTTAATTGTATCGTTTACGCAGAGTTCGATAACATTCTAGAAATAGACTCCTCTCGACAAGTTATCGTCGATTTTGCCGGTTAGACTTTTATAACGCCAAACCCCCGCCTCCCACCACTACTACTACACACATTTTTCCCTCACGTCTGTTTTCTTAAATGGCGTGTGAAGCAGCGGAAACAGATTCAGTCCTGTTCGAGACACAAACGTCGTCGCTTCGTTTGAAAATAAAGAGTGAGTACTTGGACATAACTATGGATATAGTCATTGATATACAGGGTTTCCGCGATGCCGCCGAGAAGTTTATTCCGAAAGAAGTAGCTGTCGTTGCGATTAACTCACCAATCATCGGACACTGGATTATGACGCCTCCCTATCCCTTTGACGATTTACCCGATAAATCGAGACGAGAAAACAACTGGCTTTCGCGAAATTATCACGGAATCGAGTGGTTCGATGGTGAAACTGATCTTAAATGTTTCGTAATACAACTACGAGAAATAACACGTCGAGCGCGCTACATCTATAGCAGGGGGCAGAAAAAGGCACACTATCTGAGGCGTCTACTTTCCAGAAACGTATATAATCTAGAAGGAATTTCTCCGGCATTTAAAAATTTACCAGAAGTCAAAGAGAGCGGACATCGGTGCTCTCGCCACGGCTTTTGATTTTGCTCTACAGACAAATTTCTTTGCGCGTTACGCAACGCTTGCAAATTGAAACGCTGGATAGTCACTCAAAACACTAGCAGCGAGTGTAGCATCGTTTCGAGCTGCGATGATCTTTCTCATGAGAATTGGAGCGTAAGCGAAAAAACCGACAGTGCTGTTTTTATGAAAAAAAATAAAAATTTTGATATAATTCGCAATATCGAAACGTGGCGTAACGCTACGGAAGAAGAAAAAGAACAGACGGAAGAAGAGAAAAATCAATCACTTTATTACATTGCAAAAGATACACCGTACGTAAAGAAAGAAGAAGAATATCCTACCGATAGCTACGCTCAACAAACCATCCCCGTTAACACACAATCATTCGAGAACGTCTACTCTTTGCGTAAGGAGGTAAACCCCTGCGACTCTACTATACAAATAATTCCTCGCACGCGAGCACCGTCTTGTTACGCGACAAATGAATTCGTTGGAAATCTTACACGCGTTGAATCGTCTCAATGTCAGATATGCGGGAGTCTATCCTGCCGACAGACTACCGAGGGTGTGGACAAGGTCGACAGCCATTGTCGCTAATACAGACGAACATGACCGTTCCGGAAGACACTGGGTCGCCTTTTACATCGACAAGCATGGTACCGGCACATACTTCGATAGTTACGGAATCCCGCCACACTCGGATCAACGATTTCATCTGCGACTTCGACGAAATTCCATCACGTATCGATGGAACACCGAGCAGCTACAAGGATTTTTTTCGCAAACATGCGGTCAATATTGCTGCGTGTTTTTTTACTATTTGTCTCTTGGTTACAGCCTTCAGCAATTTCTTCGTCTTTTCACCGATGATTATAACCAAAACGACAGACTGATAGTATGCTTAAATCGCAAAATTTTTCTTTGCAAAAAGAATGAGCAAACGAAACTACCTACTAGTACTTGTTGTAATATTCAACAATGTATTTTTAAAAATTTAAAATAAAACATTTTTTTCATATATTTAACATTTCTCGATGCGCGCTTTGAAATAATATTTTTAGAATGTATTCAGTAAGTCAAATAAAATATTTTTTATATTTTGACTGTAATGTTCAATTATGTATTTAAAAAAAAATTCCAATTAAACGATTTTGTATTTCATTTCTTGCATTCGTTTCCTTCCCCTTTTCACATGTTCCTGCACGCTCCACTCGCCATCGTCAATTCTTACAGCACGTTCAATCTGCGAAAACGGGTGGCTGACGCTCACCCCGTTTACGCAATATCACGCGCGCGACCCCTTAACCATCACACCAAATATCAAACTAAAAGTCGCATGATCATTCGTCGCTGCGACGTCATTTTTTTGTTCGCTATACGTGCCAGAGAGTCCGGGGTACCTCATATAGACGCGGTCCCAGTATAAATACGCCCCTTCCCTTCACATACTAGAGGCGACTGTGTGACGTCGTTTGTTTACATGACCCATACCTGCCAGAGAGTCCGGAGTACCTCATATAGACGCGGTCCCAACATATATACATCCCTTCCCTTCGCAGACTGGAGGCGACTGTGCGACGCCGTTTGTTTACATGTTCCATACCTGCCATCTCTGGCAGGTCCGGGGTACATCATATAGACGCGGCCCCAGTATATATACATCCCTTCCCTGCCAGGTCCCATAGCCATAAATACGACACACCATTTTACTATCATTAGATGTATAGGTAGCCCAGCAGACTAGGACCAGGACTAGAAATCCAGCGATCCAGGTTCGAACCCAACTTGGATTTTCTCAATTCCGAAAAATAAAAATCACTTGTCAACAGCCGCCATCTTGTAGACGTCCGCCATGTTGGACCCACTGCCGCCATCTTTTCCCCCTCCCCTCCCTGTGACGTCATTTGTTTTGACGCCAGACCAAATGTAGGTCAGTGGGTCAAATATGAGGTAGGTGGTGGGGGTTTGTTGTGACGCCCCATACCTGCCATATACTACTTATGTCGAACGCGCTTCTCGTTTTTGGCGCAACAGCGCAACGTGGATAAAATCTCTGACGTCTTTGCGGGTAGCGGTCAAAAAAATTGAGATATATCACAATATGCGACGACACGACGCGTTCTATCGAGCGGTCGTTGACATTCACGGGCGTAACAGATTAATCTTCGAGAACGAAAAGGTACCGAAGATGTTACTGATGCTTGACAATTACATAGCTCGTTACAGCGCAATCGACGAAGATTTCTTCGATTTCATCGTTACCCGAAACGTGGATGGCGATCGTCCGCAACGATCAGAAGAAACGCGAACGCATCGTCTCGTCGCGCATCTCGTCAATTACTCGCCGACGCTGACCATCGTTCAGATGTTCAAATTCGTTTTTGACGATTCGCTCACGATCGACAAAACTATTCAATTTATCGCGTTGCTTTGTCGAAACAACGATGTTTTTGAATTAAGAACCAAATACATTCTAAATCGATACAGGTATCTGGGAGAAGTCACGACCAAAGGTTTGATCGGCGGTTTGTGCACGCACGATATGTTTCTCTATGCTCTGATCATGAGAAGAAGAAACGCAAACGACGTTTCGATCGTCGATTCTCGTGACGGATTGTTGTCCAACGTCGTGTCGTTCTACAATCAAACGTTTGAGAAATACGACATTGTCGACGTCATGGCCGAATACATCGAAGAGAGATACAAAACCACGCTCGTCGACGTCGTGCACGATTGTGATACAAGAGTGAAAAAAATTTTTCTATTGTCCAACGTGATGTTTTGGCGTTACGATACGATATCTTATGTGGACGATACCGTTCTGTGCTTCGTCGTCGACAAGAAACGAGGTGGCAGCAAACGATCGTTCATGGATTTTTTGCTGTCAAATATCAGAAATTGCGAGAGATGTCGACGTTACGAGAATATCACCGATGACGCGATCGTTAACGTTAATGACAATACTACGACAACCACCGGAAACAGCGATAAAAATTACCAATACACATCCAAATTCGTTCAACGAGTCAAATCCTTGAGCGATTACATGTCGACGCGATGTCAATTGTTCTTTCCGGTTAATCGCGCGGCGTCGATGAACGAAATTCTATCGGCCGGATTGCGAACCGACAAGATCATCGACACCTTTGTGCGATACATAGATAAAAACGCGATCATGCACAAACTGATGCTCAATCTGCATTTGAATAGATACGAGGCTTACACACCGGCCGTTACCGACACGTTGAGTATAAACTACCCTGATAGCCACCTGTCTGCGTTTTTGCTGTCATGTTGCCGAAAACAAAACGCATGAGTTTGCAGCAAATTTAGAACAAGGTGAGTCAGGCATTTGTTTTTGGTTTGACATCACACATATTCAACATATTTTGCCGACAATTTGTCGTGTATTTGCTGTCAACGGTTTATCGCTGTATATAAAGAGCAAAATGACAGCAAGTTGCCAACAACACATGCCGAGTCATAAATTTCAGCAAAAATGCAACAACATGTCGAAAACGGATGAATATATTTTTTGCATCTGCTTCAAATAATTACTCTTAGGGCTACGATCAAGTTCTGATGAAAGTAATCCGTTCGCGATGTATCAGTATATCGGTAGAAATGTTAATAACATTAAAAGTTAATCGTCGATTACTTTAATCAGAACTTGGTCAAAGTGGCTTTTAGAAAAAATTTCCATTGCCGATGGAAAATTGGCCAAAGGCAAATAAATTCAAATTTATTTAAAATCATGAAATTCTCATTATTTAAAATATTTTTACTTTTTTCTCATTCTACCATTTATTACCGTGAAATAATTACATATTTAAAATAATAAGAATTCCATTGTTTTACATATAATCGAGTTTGAATTTTTGTATCACTGATTAATTTTTAATTGGCAGAAATATTAAAAAATGTTTGTTTTATAAATAAAATTAATAGGGAATAGATTTAGGACAAATAAAAAGAAATTTTTTTTAATAATAAAGTACACACATTATTTGAATAAAATATACATATATATATTTATTTATATATATAAAAATATATATATATATATATATATGTATGTACAGAGGCAGCTTTCGGGACGATTTTTTGCATGAATCGGCAGTTTCGAGGACTTTTGGTAGTTTTCAGGTCGGTTCTGAAAGCTATATATGTTTATCGGCAGTTTTAAAGACTGCCCTTAAAACTGCCGTTCTTTCATTTTTTTATATATAAAGTCCTTAAAACTACCAATAAATACAAAATTTTTATACCAAAAGTGTATAATTGTTATTATTTACAAAATAAACTTTATATATGTTGCATATGTTTTTAAACAGTTTAATTACAATACTAACTATTTAGTAAATCTTATATAAACTAAATATATAGTCACCTAGTACATTATATTTTTTAAGTTCTCATAGCTGCCGTTGGACATGTTTGCAAATATATAAATATATATATATACTTAGTAGAAGGGCAGTTTTCGGGACGTTTTCTAAAAATATGATTTTTGTGAATAATAGTGTAGTAAAATCTTTTTGGAATACTTTTCCGTCAACAAAAACCAGTATTTTTGGAAATATTTTGAAATTTGTATGTATTGGCAGCTATCAGGTCAATCATATTTTTAACTAAAGCAACTATTGGTTTAACATAATCTATGACTTTATCTTTGCCTATTAATTTTTTTCAATCTAAAATAATAAAATCAGTTGTCTAAATCGACAAGAAAAATTTACGGCAGCTGAATTTTGTTTTAGAAAATATTACAAAAATTATTTTTTGTTTAAAATGATTTCAAGGTGATAATTTAAAATACATCAATAACTTTTATTTCAAACATTTTTCTCAAAAATGCTTTATTTTCAAAATGTCTGTCCATTGCGGGACTTTTGAAACATTAGGTATAACAGCAAAATGATAACTGTTGTGTGTCGAAAGACCACAACGTAATAATTATAGGTTAATTAGGCAATAACAATAATAAACATTTAGAAGGCCATTAATCGAGGCCACTTCTCGAGAATCCTGTGACAAAAGTTATTTAATTATTAAACAATTAGGCGCTGACGCGAGCACTCGTTCTTAGAAGCCCGAGTGTCACTTGCGTCTAAAGTAGGTTAAACAGATCAGCATTTTGGTAACACAATGGATCGATATAGTTCAAGTCTCATTGTGTTCCGAATACTGATCCGTATAAATTAAGGCGGCACACAAGGCGCCGCGGGTTTTTATCAGCAAAGTTCCGGACGAAGCACGACACGTCGCGTACACGCGTAACCACGGTAGTACGGTCGCCGAATAAGTGAGGTGACAAGTGTAATAAGAAGATATCAAATAAAAGCTATTCTATATATATTCAGAAGTGCTTAATTATTCTAAACTCTCCGAGCCAAAGCCCCCTTGACCAGCACGGCGAATCCCGAATCTTTACACAGCGCCTACCGCCACCAAAGTAGGCGCAACAAATTGGTGGCAGCGGTGGGATTCGCCATCTTTACCGTTTATCCGGATGTTCTGGATACCTTGACCTGGGCACGGCTGCAGCTGGACTAAGAAGTCTAACACGAAGAGTTAGAAGCACAGGCGCCAGAGCTAAAAACAACGCAAAATGAAAGTTAAAGTGTTGAAACTGGTGACCAAGAAAGTGACAAGGCCGAAGCAACCCGTAGCAGCAATCAGCAGAGGGACAGCGTGAGCCTAGTAGAACTCCGCAGGAGCTGAATCAGCGCAACCTGAGCAGAGCAGCCTTATCGCAGAGACGGATCACGACCTGCCTCAACAGCCGACAGCCGGACGCAGAAGACAGCCCGACGCAACGGCACGAGCAGCGATTCAATATGCGAGCGATAATAATTCTGTAAGTTACTGACAAAAAAATTGTACACCAAAAAGTAAGCGGCGTTAATGTCCGAAGAACGCGATAACCCCAACGTGCAACTTAATCGATCCTGGCTATTCAGCAGCCAAGGCCAACGAGTGATAAGCGCTCTTATAAACCCGAATCAGGGAACACAGCGTGCGACACGCGGAAATCGCGAACTCGAAACACAGAGTTCTAGTACCGAAAACGCGAGCGAGAATCCGGAAGTCCACGAGAATATAGAAATAAATCGACACTACTCTTTCGGGGAAATAGATACTAGTCTAATACCCGAAAGCGAGGATAGGGAAACGCGTCGAAACAGACAAATAGACAGTAGAACACCGAGTCGCGCGTCAGCAAATAGCGAGTCCGAACTGACCTCATACGATAGCAGTATATTCGATCCGCGCGAGATAAGATACCGGAGCACGATGGCCCAAGCACCGCGCAACATAACTGCCAGCGCGATAGACGAGGATATAGAATCGTTACGCGAACAACTAAGTAACGAGGGCGAAGAGACCGTAATAGAGGCCGGAACGCATAGAAATCGCGAAACTGAGCAGATGGAAATAATGGTCGAATTTATGAGCGACATGCGAGTTCAACTACAAGGGATACAGGAACACTTCCACACGCAAATACTACGCTTACAACAACAGTTCGTCGATCTACAAGAACAGCAACGCGATATAAGAAACACGATCCGACCAGTCGCGTTCGGGCCTGATAATAGGGCACAGGTTTCACCACGACGTGTAACAGAGACGAACGTGACATATGGACGTGGCCCATCCGATATACGGAGTAGGTCCCTACCCGCGACCAGCTACATGCAATTAAAAGAGGCGCGGAGTATAATACCGGAAATTGACGGTACCTCGCAGCAGAAAATTCAAGAATTTTTAAGCGCAAGCACATATGCAATGGAAAGCATAAATCCTACAGAAGAGTCACAGTTACTCAAGGCCATATTGTGCACTAAGCTAAAGGGAAAGGTCATGCTCGATTTCCAGACGCGAAACATACAAACGTTCGCGGAACTGAAGCAAGAACTCGAGGTATGCTTTACGACCCGTAAAAGCATTGCTCACCTGCAGTTAGAGTTTAACACACTCAAGCAAAAGCAGGGGGAGGGCGCTCAAGCATATGGCCTGCGAGTGGATCAGCTCGCAATGAAACTCTATGAGTCAACGATTGAAGGCAAGGGACACACCGTGGCCGAAAAGAACACGATTAAGGGAACAATACAAGGCCAGGCCCTGCAAAATTTTCAATTAGGATTGCAGGCGGACATAAAAATAATAGTCCGATCGCGGAACTACAGCAATCTGCAAGAGGCGATAGCAGTGGCTGCCTCAGAAGAAAAAATGAGAGGCCCAAACGTAATGAATAAGCCTAATTACAAAGCGGTAGGTACCACGCGAGAAAAACCACCGCAATGTGCAAAATGTGGCAAATGGGGCCACCACGGACGCGAATGCCGCACAAGTCGCTTCGCTAACCAATTCAATTTACCCAAGGCGGACGGACAAAGAGTAAACGCTCTTGAAAAATATTGCAAGCATTGCAAAAAGACAGGACACTTGCGCGACGAGTGTTGGCTGCTAAACGGCCGACCCGAAAAGGGGGCCAACTTAAACGATAATGTACGCCCAAAAGCCATTAAATACACTAAAAGTGATAAGGGCAAGGGCGACAATAGCGACAACGAGAGCGAGGTCACTGCCAAGAAAACAGCTCGACCAGCGAAAGCTCTACAAGTCGCACATACTGATAAAATAGCGCAAACAAACACGGATTTGGATCTGATTAAAATCCCTGTTAAAGAAGCAAAAGGAGAAATATCTACCATGCTAGTGGCGCTACATTAACATTAATAAAGTTAAAACATCTGAAGGGAAAAACGCTAATCTATGACGAAAAAATTACATTAATCGGCGCCACCGGAAGAAAAACGGAAACTTTGGGGATAATTGAAGCCAATATACCCATGCGCAACAAGCGCATAAGACACAAGATACATGTAGTGGGAGATGATTTCCCCATAACACATGAAGGAATTCTGGGCGCAGATTTTTTGAAACGGCATGTGACGCATTGGGAGTACCCCACTAAGCGATTAACCATAGGAGAAACTACATTCAAGCTGTTTCCTTATAAGAAAATAACATTGGCACCACGAAGTGAAACAGTCGTGCAAGCCACGACAAGCGAAAACGCTCTAGGAGTCGTGCACGTATTGGAGACACGACCAGGGGTGATCATCGGCGGTTGTTTAGTAAACGCCAGTGACTATAGCTGTCCCGTAAGCGTAATAAACACCACCGACGAAGAGATCGAAATACAAGCCCCACACGTCGATATTGAGCCCATAGAAAATAAGGTGGAAGCACAAATCTTAATCACCGGAAAATGCGAAGAGGAGGATACAGTACCTTTATCGCGTATTGGAAAAATAAAGAAGTCAATAAGGACCGAGCATATGAATTGCGAAGAAGAGAAAAGCAAATTCGCGAATCTGTTAGAATTAATAAAGAAAGATGAAGTTAGATTAGCTGCACTAATAGACAGATTAAACAGTATCTATAAGGATTCATCAAATAGAAAGCGCGGACTGATTAACGGAATAGGTTCGCTAGCTAAATCGTTATTCGGCACTATGGACGCCGACGATGAAAAACAAATAAACGAACAACTGATGCTAATACAAAGTAACCAGAAGACGCTTACGCACGTAACGCATAACCAATTAAAAGTATTAAATACTACAATAGCGCATATCAGTGATTTAGAAGAAACCATCGAACAGAATAAAGAAATAACGAAAGATTATACGATCTAGATAAGCGTATCTACAGCGGCACATTGTTAATTATCAAAAGCGAAGAAATAAACGAATATTATACTATTATTAATAAAATGTTAACCGATTTACAACGTGACGTACAGAACGTATATGACTACTTGTCCTACGCTACACACGGAATTATACACCCTAGGTTAGTTCCGGTAGAGCAAATTTTTAGCGAATTGCGAGCGATAACGCCACACTTGCCTCAAGGGACGCACTTCCCCTTTGCCCTCGAAAATAGTGGATGGCCGTTACTAGAGAAATTGACCACTGTTAACGCATATTATGCGAACGACACTGTGTACACTATATTAAGATTTCCACTTGTATCTTATCCTAAATATAAGTTAATAAAGATAATTCCTCTACCTGTCCATAACCATGGCGAACTATTTACCTTTACGGAAATAAACCAACATGTAATTGCCGTTAATCTGGAATTACCTTCCTATGTAACCATGACGGTAGAAAATTTAAGTAAGTGTGTAAAAATCGTAAATCAGTATATTTGTAAACCAGACAGTCCAGTATACTCTATAAATCCGAGAGCACTCTGTGAAGTACAGTTGTACGCGGGACTAGCGAAAGAAAATGCGTGCGACGTTAGATATATTAAATCTAACCAAACGATTTGGATAGCTCTAAGCAAAGAAAATTCATGGCTGTATTCGACTAATAAAGAACAGGAAATAATTATACAGTGCAAAAATAAAAGGGATATGCGAATCAAAATCGAACGCACCGGTAGAATTACATTAGTAAATAATTGTAAAATAATTACGACGGACATGACCATCAGGACTTTAACGTCAACAAGCGACACTAGCATTCAAGCCTTTTTGCCGAAATTTAATTTAACTCTAATAAAAGAGACGGTCATAAATAAGCCAGAGGAGGCAATCAGACCAATAAAATTAAAGAAAATCATCCAGAGCCCTAAGGAACTCATGGATTTAGAAAGAAAAATAAAAGAAATTAACAAGGAATTAGAAGAAAGTAATGTTGTGCAATTCAAAAAGTCAATATTTATTTATCCTATGGTCACTAGTTCTGTAGCCATCGTAGTTATTGTGTTAACCCTATTAATAGGAATGGTAATTGTTCTAGCGAAAAGAAAAAGGGAAACTCGAGAACTCTCGCAACCCCGGAATGCGTAAAATTGTAAATCATTATAACATGCACTACTCAGGTTACTACTGAGACAACTGCACTAAACAAACGAAAACTTCGTACCTCCGTTTTCTTCTTTTAACGGGGGAGGGATGTTGTGTGTCGAAAGACCACAACGTAATAATTATAGGTTAATTAGGCAATAACAATAATAAACATTTGGAAGGCCATTAATCGAGGCCACTTCTCGAGAATCCTGTGACAAAAGTTATTTAATTATTAAACAATTAGGCGCTGACGCGAGCACTCGTTCTTAGAAGCCCGAGTGTCACTTGCGTCTAAAGTAGGTTAAACAGATCAGCATTTTGGTAACACAATGGATCGATATAGTTCAAGTCTCATTGTGTTCCGAATACTAATCCGTATAAATTAAGGCGGCACACAAGGCGCCGCGGGTTTTTATCAGCAAAGTTCCGGACGAAGCACGACACGTCGCGTACACGCGTAACCACGGTAGTACGGTCGCCGAATAAGTGAGGTGACAAGTGTAATAAGAAGATACCAAATAAAAGCTATTCTATATATATTCAGAAGTGCTTAATTATTCTAAACTCTCCGAGCCAAAGCCCCCTTGACCAGCACGGCGAATCCCGAATCTATACGCAGCGCCTACCGCTACCATAGTAGGCGCAACATAACTTTCAGATAGTTTAGTTTTCGACAAGAAAAAACCAAAATTATTAATGTTTTTTAAATTATCATCTTGATACAAATCATCTTAAACAATATATGATTTTCGTAATATTTTCTAAAACAAAATGCAGCTGCCGTAAATTTTTCTTGTCTATGAAATAAAAGTGGTAGGGTTTTAAGTGATGCATTAAGTAGCAATGTTAGTGACGTTAAATAGCATTATTAAGGTCACGTAAAAATCACTTTAAAATTTTTTAATTAAACCCCCATGTTTGATTGCATATTCTTGTAGCTGACTTCGAGAGAGTTTCAAAACACTATAATAATGTTCCTTTCCATAAGTATTTTCCGAGTTATTAAGTTTAAAAGTTACAGAGTTTAAGAGTGAAAGAAGCACGTTGAGTGCGTGAGTTGCCTCATTTTCTTTCTTTCTCATTCTACTTTATTATGTTTTGGAAAGCTCTTGAAATAAGCTACAAGAATATGCAATCAAAAATGGAGGTTTTTATTTCAAAACTCCAAAGTGATTTTTACGTGACTTTAACAATACTGTTTAAAGTCACACTAAACTATGCTACTTAAAATCCTACTTTTATTTAACTTTTTGAAATATTTTTCTCAAAAATTCTTTACTGTCAAGATATTTGCCTCTTGCGGAACTTTTGGGACACTCGGTATATAAATCTAAAAACTGTTTGAGCAATAACTTTTATACTATTTGTTGTTCATACTTTAATTTGTTTTAATCTAGAGGCATTGTCCTGTCTCGTGCCAAGTTTACATATTGTGTGCGTAACGAATAACAAAAAGATTTTGTTAAAAAATATTTATGTAGATCAATACTTTATATCACATCAAGTTTATTTATCACATACATTACATAAAAATGTATTTTATTTATATTAAAATGTGTTTACATAATAACTTGAAACATAATAACTTGAAGTTTTAAAGCTTTTTTACGATACATATATTTTTTATTTAACTAATACATTTACGATACATATATTCTTTATTAAACTATAAATAACTAGTTGTGTTACTCTGTTACAGATATTGCATAAAATATACTTTACTCATATAATCTTGTGCAACTTATAATTAAGAAAACTTAACACTTACTTTGCACAGATATTTTTTCTGAATCTATCAACTTATAGTACTTTGCACAAGTCTTATTGTATCATACTTAAAGCATGGTTTACACGGTGCTTTTTTTACTAACTATTAGTATAATAGTGCACTAGCAGCTAATAAAATTGAAATATTTTAACTTGATTAGCATGCTAGTCAGAAAGTTAGAGAGAGAAAGAAACATGTTAATTTACCTGCATTTTAAAATACACGATGCTTTTTCACTAGTTGCTAGCGCACAGTCTCATTGTATCATAGGTTTATATAATGTATCACAAAAAGACTTTTTTCAATTTTATTATTTATTTCATACAGTAGTTAGTTCACAGATTTGACAGAAAAGAGATAATATTGTATGATAGTATTTAACATACTAATAAAAAAAGTATAAACCTTATCCGGTATTTTTCTGAATCTATTAACTAACTATAATACAATACATTTTGCAATTTTATACTTATGACAAGAAAAAAATCTCTTCTTAATATTATAAGCTTCTTTACAGTTTCACGGATGCTACAGAGAATTCTTTTCTCAAAAAACTGAATTATTTCTTAACATACTAATATAAAAAGATTAGAAGTTTAATAGCATATATTATAACTCAACACAGAATTTGCAAATAAATGTACTTAACTTCTATTATCTTTTTGAACTAATAACTAATAATTGTTTTTTAATTAAAAAAAATAAGAAACTTAATTTTATCATTTTAATGTATGAAATTTGTGCAAAAGAACTTTTTTATTGAACACGTTAATATTTAAAAATAAAGTAAAAATTGGAAGTTTTTACTTATACAACTTTCCATTTTTACTTATTATTAGATATTTTTTAGTTAAATAATTTTATCATCAGTTATTGATAATCTTTTAAAAAAATATTGTTTATATTTAAAAATATTTTGGAGTAATATATTAATCAAATTAATTAAACCTTTGGCATTTTTGTTTTACCACTTATAATGTTATGAAGCCACGTCTTTATCTGCGGCACCGTGCGATTCTGTAGACATGCATGTTTTTGTCTTAAAATCTCAATATCTCTTCCAGATGGTAAACGTGATTTTTCTATTTCTTGACAAAAATCTGTTAATATTAATTGAATTTCCTTTTGTGTCCATCGCTTTCTTTTTGTTGACCCAAATGGTGATGCTAAAAGTAATATGTTATTAAAAACGTTAAAAAAATTAGTACAATTAATTATTTACATATAAAAACATATGTGTGTAGCTTATAAAATAAAATATTAATAGTATAAGATATAATGTTTCCTTAATATGCAAGATGAAAGCAAATGCTATTGATATATTCCTGAAATAATTTCCTATAATATCAAAATCCTATAATATCCTATAATATAAAAATCTCGAGACTAAAATAGTTTTTAAATAAGAAGCATTTGAAATCAATCTTTACTATTATGCGATATACAATGCCTAAATACGCAAACTTGAGATAATATGACTGTACGATTTTCATCTCAAAATAATCTCAAGAATGTGTCAAAAACATTTGGTACATTTGGTTTGGGACATCCTGTATATTTGAAATAATGTTAGAGTCATATTAGTTAAAATAAATATTAAAGAAAACGTCATTATTTTAATAATTGTTATGATTACTATTTTTACAGCTATTATAAGCTATTGTTTATTTTTATAGCTATTACAAATATATTATAAATATAACAGAAAAATAAAAATTATTGTTGTATAATACAAAAAATTATTTAATAATATATATGCTTACTGCTTCGGCGTTTTCTCTTTGGTGTTTTTGACAATGGTATATTATTATTAATTTCAATATCTTTGGAATGAGAGGACTCAGATGAGTCAACTAAATTCTCAGAAATAAGATTTTGCTCAATTTCTTTATCATCATTATCATCTTCATTATCATTCTCCTCATTAAAAATAGCTACATTTAGAAGTCGAGAGAATCTTGGAATGTCTATTTCAGGAATTGACTGTCGATAATGCGATTTGTGTATACTCTTATGGCCAAGTTCCAAAAAAGACACTTCAATATGTTTATATTTTAATAATTATCTAAATTTTTAATATATCACCAACATGAAAAGTAACTGATATGTTATTCAAGGTGCAAATTCAAAATAAACATACATAAAATATTTATAAAATGTATAAAATGTATAAATGTATAAATAAAACTGATCAAAATTTGATTTAAAAAAAATTTTATTAAAATAACAAAATATTTATTAAAAAATACAAAAACACTTGGCGCTGTCACACCGAACAACATGTTAACTTACATAATGTCAATTAATTACATGATGTCAATTAATCATGCTATTATTACTCATTTTCGTTGTTTCATAATACTATAGGTGTAAAGATGTAAAGGGTTGGAGGAGTGGTGGAGCCTTTTGACGGGGGGGGGGGGGGGAAAGGGGGAAATGGCGTGAAAGGGTTGCGCTAAGGGGGGAGGGGATGGGTGAAGCTCGTTGGCAGCGCCAAGTTTTTTTGTATTTTTTAATAAATATTTTGTTATTTTAATTAAATTTTTTTTAAATCAAATTTTGATCAGTTTTATTTATACATTTATACATTTTATACATTTTATAAATATTTTATGTATGTTTATTTTGAATTTGCACCTTGAATAACATATCAGTTACTTTTCATGTTGGTGATATATTAAAAATTTAGATAATTATTAAAATATAAACATATTGGAGTGTCTTTTTTGGAACTTGGCCAGACCTTATCATTTATGAATTTTTGTGCTATATCACCTACTTTTTTATAAATGTACAAAATTAATTATGTGACAGAATTGAGATTATTTTTCAATTATTTTTGCACATTTCGGATGTAACCAAGATTATATTAAGTCAGTTGTATATTAACTAAATTATCTTACATTCTAACACAAGTATTTTGTATCACACTTACATTCTGTGAAACAAATGTTTTATTTCGAATATTCAAACTAAACTATTTTTTGTTGTAACATGTCTTCGGTTTGACTGCCCCATTGATATAAAGCCATGGATAGCTGATATAAAATATCTTTGGTTTGATATCACAGTTTTGTTAAAATTTTTACAAAATATACGAAATAAAACTATAATATCAAATCAAAGACATGTTAAACATAAAATAATTTAGTTAAAACATTCGAAATGACACTTATTATGTTTCATCTAGCGTAACTGTGATATCAAACGCAATACTTATGTTATTATTAGTTATTTTGTAATATTACCAATAAAACATCTGTTTAACAGAACATAAGTGTGATATAAACAAAATACTTGTGTTATAATGTGAAATATTTTAGTTAATATGTAATTAAGTTAACATAAAAATGTACAGAAATGTACAAAATTAATTATGTGACAAAATTTAAATTATTTTTAAATTATTTTTCTACATTTCGAATGTAACATTTATATTAACTTAATAACATATTAACTAATTTATTTTACATTATAAGTTTTGCGACTGGATCGATGTCGACGTCGATGAGATGTTCTTCGTTCATTAATACTAATAAAATTCTATTACATGGCAGTTTATTTGTTAATAAAATATTAACAAGATTAAAGGATATAATAATTTTCTTTTTCATACTTTGCAGAAGTTCTTTTTAATACTCCTCGAGTTATTTTATATCTTAATCTGACATATTTCGATATAAAATTTAAATTAAAATATCTCTGAAAATATTAAGTTATGGATAATCTTACCGTAATACTTTTATGATTAGAATAATGAGAAGTAGTAAAGAAAACGCATAATTGTTAAAAAAAGTACATTGTAAATTACATACTTTTTCTTCAAAATAACAATGGGTTTTTTTACACGTATTGATTCGTTTTATTATTCTGCGCATAAAAATATTACGGTAAGATTATCGATAACTAAATATTTTTAAAAATTTTAGATTTTACATCAAAATATGTCATATCTCTGAAACCGTGTGAGCTTTTCGAGCGCGGTATAGCTCGTCGGAATCCAGGTTCGGACGGTTGAGGGTGTGTCAAAGAAAATATGCGTTTGGTTAATGATAAATCAGAAGACGTGTTTATTTAATTAAGTATGTTTGATGACTATGTGTGTACATGCGATGTGAAAGAATATACAAGCGACGGTGAAATGATTATTAAGCAACGGCTGAATAATTATTTGAGCAGCGTGGAATAAATATAAAAGTATATATCGGTGAAATCAGTATGGCAACGGTAAAATAGGTAACAGAATATCGTTGCGATTGGTAGAGTAACCACGGTGAAATAATTATTTGGCAACGGCGAAATAATTCTTGAAGCAGCGTGAAATGAGTATACAAGCAGCGTGAAAATAAATATAAAGACGATGGTAAGATAAATCGAGAGTAACGGCGAAAGAATTATTTAAACAGCGTGAAATAATTGTAAAGGCGACGGTGAAATAATTCTTTAGGTAACGGTGGAATAATTATTTACGCGAAATTATAAAGTATGACGTGAGGCGTCCTGGTGCGGTCGGCGAGAGCGCAAGCGCGGGTGATCGTGTCGCAACAATTGGTACAAGACGGAGCGCTTGTCGGTGAGTGCGTTCGTGACGGTATCGCGAGTCCGTTCGATCGTAGATCGATGCGGACTATTCGGCGGCGCGGATTGGTCGACACGGTTTTGCCTGTCGGACGGATTACGGTTTGAAATCCCGGCGAATAAACGCGATATAAGGACTTAGGCTGCCGATTACGCTCGGCGGGAGTACGAGGATGCTCGTACGAAGGCGGAATTTTAGAACGGCGACTTAGCTAGGTACGCGGGAATGTCCGCAATACGAAGTTCGGTGGCCTAGAGGAGCCAAGTACGCTCGGCGGGTATACGAATATACTCGTATGCGGGAGTCAAGAATACCGAGGACGCTCGGCGGTACACGAGGATACTCGTGTGCTGGAACAGGTATAGAAACCGAGTATGCTCGGTTTGGACTACGAGGACACTCGTAGAGTGATTGTTCGCTGTCTATCAGCGAACGGAATCTGGTGAGAAGACGTACAGCCGGGCCTCTTTTATACCCGGCTGGCAGCCGAATGGTTTCGAATCGGCAAGCATCGGCGGTTTCGGCGGCGAGTCCCCCACAAAACGGAATTTCGGAACGGTCGGGTGTGGGAGATTTTCGGTGGTTGACCGCCGTTGTTACGATAAGAAATTTATCGGCGCTCAATGCGCCCTTGGTGGGTCACGGACAATGGACGGTCCGTAGCCGTAACGATGCAGCTTGCGGGCTGCACCGTTACATCTCTCTCTCTCTTTTTCATGTTTGCGAAATTTTTGTAGTGCAACTTGGGGAAGTCGAATTCATTGACCCCTGGCACCTGGTGCAAGAAATGCACGTAGCGCAACTCGGGGTACTCGAGTTCGTCAACTCTTGGGACTTGATGCAAGGAATTCTCGTAGCGCAACTCCCGAAAATCGAATTCGTCGACCCTTGGCACCTGGTGCGAAAAATTCCCGTAGCGCAACTCGCGAAAGTTGAATTCGTCGACTCTTGACACCTGGTGCGAGGAATTCCCGTAGTGCAACTCGGGGAAGTCGAAATCGTCGACTCTTGGCACCTGGTGCGAGAAATACCCGTAAATTTTAATGATAATGATAATACTCTGGGCCCCGTAAATTCCTCATCCGCCCCTGCGGACAGAGGAGAAGAATAAGGAGACGACGTTTCTTAATTTTTGCATTACCAACATCACTTTTTGACCGCTTATATCTCTGAAACGGCTGGACCAATTTAAATTTTTTTTGGCTCAAATTAGTCGTGGCGATGCCGTTTTTAAGGATATACTATGTGTTTTTATAAAATTTTTTATATTTTAGTTGCTACAAACCCCCGAAAAGTCGACTTTGTGCGCGCAGGATAAGAGACTTAGTAGTGTCATTTTCTGAACTTTGCCAGAGATTCTTTTCCTGACTTAGTAGTGTCGTTTTTTGAACTTGGCCGAAGACACTACCGCGTCTCCTGATTATGGCCCATAAAGTTTGCCAACTCTGTGACTTCCGATTCTGAAAGATTAAGCGTGATGCATTTTGTGGCAATATGTTTTCGTAATATGGTGCCTCGTAAAGTAAGAGGTTTTGCTGCTCCACACTTTGAAGAATAGTCTTGCATAAGATCGCATGCTCTCAAATGCTTATATCGATGTTTGTCATATCCAGGAATGCCAAAAAGATAAGGGTTTTCTAATTTTATTTTTGTATTTAACCTATGTTGCAATAATAATTCGATACAATCTTGTAATTGCGAATGCAACAATACAGGCACTGTACGACCTAATTTACCTCTAATATCAAATGTGACAAATTTTTTAATAGCCTAATGTAACAAACAGAAGAAATACATAAAAAATAAATTATTAAAGAATATATTTAATTAAAGTATTTTTAATCTTTGCATTAAAATTAATAAAATATAAGTAATTTAAAAAAAGAAAAATATAAATCATTAATATGTTTAAATGCAAAAAATGATTTATTTAGTAGTTATTAAAAATAATAATAATATTACCTCTTTTCCAGTCTCTGATAATGAATTATACACTTCGGAATCTGTGTGTTTTCCGACACTTTTATAACATTTGTAATCTTCTATTAGAACTTTTTCTATTTCACCTGCTCTTCTTCTGTTATAAACTTGCATAGAAATAAGCGTTACTTTTAATAATTCTAACCATATACTGTAGTTATAAGATTTAATAAGATCACTATACAATATACTTCTTTTTTCTTTTAAATAGTTATATAATTTTTGTATATCTTCCATACTTGGTAATTCAATGTTAGCATGTCTTTTATTTTGCGTTACAGTTTCTTCTGCTGTTTTATTTATTGTTGTTCCATAATCTTCTTGTAAAAGTTTCAAGAAATTGTCTACATTCCTTAAACCTTCATTATCATTTCTTTTTATATATTCAGTAGCTAATAAATTTCCCAATTTTTTTAAGAGGGTACCAAGTCGTGTTACAACAGACGGTGTTTTAAATTTATTAGTATCAGGATCAAATTGAGCCACATCTTTAGTCACTAAAATGCATGAGTCATAATGGCGTGGTTGATATATTGAGGCAAAATCAGTAATATTTGAATTAAATTTTCTAATAAAAATTAAATAGCGGCTTAAAAGTCTTAATTCTGCTCTTATCATATCATGATAACGCTGATTTCTAAATTTTCTACATAATTTATTTGCGCAAAGTATAACTAATTCATCATATCTTATTATTTTACACACGTCATCATCTCTTAAAATTGGGAAGATTACTTTCCTAACCATATCACTTTAGTGTGTATCCGTGCTTGTAGTTTTCTACCAAGTACCATAATGTGTCTGCCGATACTGCTTTTATTGCACTCTTGAAAATGATGCCTTACATTATTTTTTGTATAATAGCCCTTACACTTTGGACAACAAATAAAATCTGATGCAGGTTTATTAGCTTTTGAAGGTCTACGACTTACTATCATTTCTCCTGTATTAAACTGCGAGCTAGTATTATATATAAAATTACTTTCTTTTCTAATAGTCTCTATAATGGCCTTTCTTTCTGAATTACCTAAGAGAATTGTAATAAAATTTTTTTAAATGAAAGTATATATAATATAACATTTGATTTAAAATGATATACATATGTATAGATTATTATATTTACCTTTAGGAAGTAAAATAAATTTTTTAACCTCTGCCTCATTTTTACGGACAGTCTCTAAGTGTCTTGCAAATTTAGTTTGTAACTTTTTACAATACATACAAAAGTATTTTTTATTTGCTCCTTTCTTTTGAGAATTATGTACAATAAGATTTGTGTCATCACAATTTGCTTTTCCTTCATAAGTATATTTCGAGGTATCAAGACTACTATTTGTAATATTAGATTTCTCATTCTCATTAAAACTTTGAGAAACAATAGAAGTATTTGATTCATCACTAAAATTTTTTGAATCATTGGAAACTTCATAGTCTGGATCATTCTTGTAATCCTCACAGTCTTCATAAATATCTTCTGAAATCAAAATGTGTAATAATTTTTAACGTAATGTGTAATAGATACATATTAATGTTTAATATTAGCAATATTAAAGATATATCAAAGATATAAGAAAGAAACATAAAATTTAAAATACTTAAAAATAAATTTAAAAACAATTATACATGCTATATATTTATCGAAAGAGCTTTCCATAATTTTATCAAAATTATGAAAATTTTTAATTGTAATTATTTGTAAACAGACATCTTGTAAATTCTTGAAAAATTTAATAAAATCAAAAATATTTAATTATTTGTTTGATTAATACATTCTATCTTTATTTAAAGTTCTTAAGGATTCTTTCAATAATTCACTCGTGTATATCGAAATATTGGAATAAAATTTGGAAAAAAAATCATGTACATATAAATTTATTAATGATATATTAAATTAAAATAGCCATATTATATATTACCTTGTTGGTTAACTGTTGTTTCTTCGCAAAATTCTAAAAAGTTATTTTGAATATTGTTTACTGCAACATTATATTTATATTTATGTTATAATCATTAATAATTATGTTACATTGATTATATAAATATATAATACTGATATGCACACGCGCGCGCGCGCGCGTGTGTGTGTGTGTGTGTAATAGAGAGAAATTTCTTTTACTTAATAGTTATAGTTAAAAGAAATTGTTAACTATATAAGTTATCTTAATAAATTGTATAACTGATTCGAAAGATATACACAGGTTTCTATTTTCAGATAAATTAGAAGTGATATCTAAAAAATTTGATTACATTTGATATGTGCATTATTTATAAATAAAATATACATAATTATTTAATGGTAATATATCCATTATACACACTTATACACATAAATTATGTGATACATGACTACTAGTTTACTTAGATAATAATTAAATCATTATACTTTACCATCTGGGCTATTTATTTCTGCCACTTTATCATTTTGGTTATTTATTTCTGTTATTGAAACATTTAAAGATGTGTCCAAAACTTCGTTTATAGAAAAATTAATATTTAAATCTGAAAAATAATTCAAACTTTTGGAAATTCATAACAAATTTACTTGGAAATTAAAATTAATTAAATATTAATATTAATTAAATAAGCTAACAACAAAATTATGATAGCAATCTAAATATGATTTATAGACTTTATTTTGTTGACTGATTGTTTCTTGTTTACTTAAAATTTTCAAAAATTTTTTCGAATTCTTTCTATACTTGTAACAAAATTATTATCTAGAAATAATAATTTATATAGAATCATGCCATGCTTATGTATATATATAAATGTAACAATTAAATATTTAATAAGTTATGTTACCTGTGATATCAACTGTTTTGTCATTCAGCAAAATATGTTCAAAAAATGTGTTACTAAAATTGATTTCAGAGATATTTGGTTGAACGTCTAAAAAAAGAATTATAATTATTCTGAATGACTAATTGATATTTTTATGAAAATGCTAAATAAAAGATAAATATCTTAGAGATAAATATCTCAACTTTTATGAAGGAATAAGTTTATATAAAAATGAATCAAAATACAAACCTTGATGATGGCTTTTTTTTTTAGATTCATCTAGAACTTCATTTATTGACAAACTAGCATCAATGCCTAAAGAATTATTAAGGTGATGCTGGAGTAGTACTGTTTTACCGACGAAAAATTAATTTCGTAGTTTAAGAAAATTTTTTTATTGCATGTATAGAATTACAAATTCTTTTAGGTGATTAAAGTATACATGCTAAAGAATCGGCTGGTATAACATTTAAAACAAAAAACAGAAAAAAATTTGGAAATTTTACCGACAAGCTGTCGGTGCATACAAATATTTGTTTAATATACATAATATACATCGCACATGTATCGCACATTTGAACAAAAAATACAAAACTATATAATGCTTATCGTTTCAGTTTCTTTTTCAAAACATTGCATGTTTTCATAAAAATATTACACGTCAAATCTTTTTTCAATCGCATCATATTTTGCGTTGTGTCTAATATATCTTATGTTTGCTGCGAATAAACTAAAATCACAGAAATAGCGCAAAATGTAATTACAATAAACCAATATTGTAATTAATGATAATTGACTGAAGTTTACAACGCAAAATGTGATGTGAAATAACGAAATACGAATAGAACAAAATTACCAATAATACGATCCATATGGATTGTACGCCGAAGGCTGGTGGTATGGTGCACCGTACGATGGTGGGCCCGGCGGTAGATACGATGGTGGGCCCGGCGGTAGATACGATGGTGGTCCCGGCGGTGGATATCGTGGTGGCCACGGAGGAAGACATGGTGACGCAATACTGTACACTGGAGCGTGTGTAGAGTATGTCGTAACATACGGCGGAGCGCACGAAATATGCCATTGAGGTGGTGATGGTGCTGCTGGTGGTGGTGGTGTCCTGCCTTGTGTCCTCTTCTGCACCGTGCGCAATTTTTTCCTTATAATGTTGTGAATCCGCTGCAAACAGAAGAAAATATTATATTTTAAAACACATATAATATTAAATTTAACATTTTATATAATTAATTGTGCATGCAAACACATACACGCACATACACTCGCGAATACGCATACACGCACATACACGCACATACGCTCGCGAATACGCATGCACACACATACACTCGCGAATACGCATGCACGGACATACACGCACATACACTCGCGAATACGCATGCACGGACATACACGCACATACACTCGCGAATACGCATGCACACACATACACTCGCGAATACACATGCACGCACATTCATTCACACAGATGCTACAATTTAATTTTATTACTTACTTTATTTAATGCGTTTGATTTTCCATGCGGTTGATTCCCCTGCACGGGCTGTAGCACGTTGACGGGTGCTTGGACGGGCGCCTGGACGGGCGCGTGGACTGGCGCCTGGACGGGCGCTTGGACGGGCGCCTGGACGGGCGCTTGGACGGGCGCTTGGACGGGCGCCTGGACGGGCGCCTAGACGGGCGCTTGGACGGGCGCCTGGACGGGCGCCTGGACGGGCGCGTGGACTGGCGCGTGGACTGGCGCGTGGACTGGCGCCTGGACGGGCGCGTGGACGGGCGCTTGGACGGGCGCGTGGACGGGCGCTTGGACGGGCCCTTGGACGGGCGCCTGAACGGGCGCCTGAACGGGCGCGTGGACAGGCACGTGGCCGGGCACGTAGTTCGGTACCGATGAACGTACCGAACTACGTGCCGGCGATGGTACTTGGCCTTCACTTCTGACTGCAACAATAAGAAAGATATAATAATAATTTCACTTATTACAATTATTATGTTATACATAATATAAATACAGATATAAGAATACTTACTTTTGCGAGTTCGTTTCTCCATAGCGTCACGTCGTCACAGAAAGCACAGAAAGAACTGACAATGAGCGGGAAGACCACGCTAGCAGCACTGTGGTAGGGGAAGCACGCAACAAGCGAGAATCGCTGACGTCACGCGTCCGTGTGCGTCCGACCGACGGGTGTGTAGAAGCGAGCATACATCTATCTCGCTTCCACCAAAGCTTCTAAACACGAGCCGACAACAGCGTACGATAAATGCTAAAAAGCAAGCGTTTCTAAGGTGAGTGGGCCGAGTAGCTAGAATATTAGAGATCCCGTATTTTATATCTTCTTTTGAAATGTTACAAACAAATGCGAAAAAAAGTTGCAAGAAGCACGTTTCGGACACGGAATCTCTAATATTGTACCTACTCTGCCCACTCACCTTAGAAACGCTTGCTTCTTAGCATTTATCGCTGTTGTCGGCTCGTGTTTAGAAGCTTCGATGGAAACGAGACAGATGTATGCTCGCTTCTACACACCCGTCGGCTGAGCGCACACGGACGCGTGACGTAAGCGATTCTCGCCTGTGTGCGTGCCTTTCCTACCGCGAACGGTACTCTCGATGCTCTCGATGTAGTACTTGAGATCACTGCATTGATTTTGATGATTGCATTATTGTTACATACACACGACTTCAATAAATGTCTGTGTATAAATTAATTTCACAAATTCACAACACTGACGTTCCGCGTAGGCTGTTTGATTTTTAATAAATTGAAAATAATATATAATAATTGTACATTATTTTGTATATTGGCTGCTAATTGCAAGTACTTCGTAGAAGCGAATTAATTTGAATAGCTTAGCAAAAGTAAATTTTCTGTATTACAATCAAGCAAAAATGAGATTAAAAAATGAAGTACATAACATTTTTTAGCGTAATTATCTGCTCGATCTTACTTGCAACATCTTTTATAATTTTTTCGCTCTCATTCTTTTTTCTTTCGCATGTTTACTCTTGCACGTTTATTAAATAATTCTTGTTCTTTCGCTTCTTCGCATTATTTTACCCGACGTTTAGATAAATACTTGCCATAGTAATATAAGAGAAATAACGGGAGCGAACATATAAAAAAATATAAAATATGTGTGGATAGAGCAAAGGAGATGACCACGCAAAAGAAATGTTAGGTACATAATTTTTTAAACTCACCATTTATTTATTGAAACAAAAAAATTTAATAATGAATATTGCAAAGCTATTAAAAAAATTTGTATTAACAGAAGTACTTGCAATCAATTAACAACTAATTTACAATATATCGTATAATATAATTATTTCATATTATTATTAAATTTGTAGCGTTTTTCAAACAAATTAAATGACAATGTTTTCTTGCGTAAAAATATGAGAGCAAGTAACATTTGAGTCGCGTTTTCATTTTTGGGGCACGGCACAATCCTGTACACTACTGAATTTAAAAACAGTAGAACGGATAAACATGTGTTGTGCTTGCACAGCGTGAGTGGTCGCAACCGATTATCTTTACGCTGTCGAAAGTGTATATCTTGCGATACAGATATCTTCTGTGTGTGTGATTTGTGATTTGACATTTAACAAATATACAAGATGGGAAGATATTTGCAGAGAGGCAAATTATTTCTTTCCTCGTACAGACACTCATCAAAGAAAATAAATAGAAAAAGGTAACGTTATTATGTATTATGATTTACAAGAATTGCTTCAGCATCAATTAATACTTCATATCAATGACTACAAAGTTTGAAAAAAACAAAAAAAATTTTATTAATTATTTATTTCTCAATTTTTATGAAAAAACGATTCTGGAGCAATTTCGAAATTTATATTGCAAATATGTTTGTTATTACAATGTGTCAAAGCTTCAGAGTTAAAATTTATGATTTTTGTTTTATAAATTTTGAAACATACATATATATTTAACAGCTGCTTGAGGCTATCTTCAATGAGATAAATAATAGTAAAAATACTATGTTCATATAATAAATTAAGAGAAAGCCAACTCTACCTTCAAACATGTCAGTTGACAGGCAAATAATTACAAAATATAAATATATAAACATAAATATATAAAATTTTTTGTTATAATATGATATCAATTTTACTATTGTTCATGAAATAGAAGATGAATAACAAGTTTTGCCTCTGAAGTCTTGAAATACTGTTACTAACATTATTAATTTTTTCAGCCATAATTGCATTTTTAGTGCATGTTCTTCTAACAAATATTGAATTATTTTCGAAATGGTATATCATTTTTATGAATCCAATTTTTCTGCAATATTTAGCGCGGAATTATTGTTTTCTGTCCTGAAATGTATATGTGTAAACATAAACATGTAAGATTAGAAAAGTAAAATCATTGAAAACTTTTCTGAATTAGAATTGATGTAATAAAATATCTAATAATTTTATTATACCATTTTAAACATGTCTCAATATCGGTTACAAAAACATGCAGTAATTAATGTATTTCAAAATTGAATTTACAGGATGTCTCATTAGAATTATTGCATGGAAATATCTTGTACATGACACATTTTCGTGGAAAAATGTTTCATATAAAAGTTGTTTGGTTCGAGAGGGGAAAAAAGATGGTGATATTAATTTAAGCTTTTATGGAGGCGCTTCGGAGATTTATCTTGATTTTTTTTTAATGGAACCACAAAAATTTTGTAGACTATGAAGTATGTCATTAAATATTCATTTTTCAATAATCTTATCCAAACAATTTTATGTAAAAAAAAGGAGATAAATCAATTGGTGTAGAAAAAACAGTTCTGTAAAAAAAAATTTGTAACAGAAATAAAAGTTAAAAAAAAAAAATTTTTTTTTACATTAATTGATCTCTCTTTTTATTTTGTGCATAAGTGTTTAGGTAAGATTATTGAAAAATAAATATTGAACGACATATTTCATAGTTTATGTAAAATTATGTCAAATTAAGGTAAAAATATATGAATTATTCAATTTTTAGCCATCCTTTCCTTCAAACTTTTTACATCGAATTTTGCGAGGATTCTATTAATATTAACAAATTTGAGTGGTTCCATTACAAAAAAATAAAAATGACCTTCAAATATCCAAAGCGCATTTATCCAAAGCTAAATTATTATCTCTTTTTTCCCCCTTGCAATGAAACGTCTTTTATATGAAACTTTTTTTACGAAAATGTGTCTACATGATATTTCAACGCAAACTTTTACATATAACACCCTGTATTAAACAACTTTAAAAAAATAAAAAGAATTTAATATGACTGAATATTTAAATTACTTATACAAATTTCGACTTATATTTGAAAATAAAGTTTTTTCACGTTCATATTTAAAGTTTTATAAATGTAATATTATTTTATCTTACAAATTAATGTTTTATTAAGATGTACAGTTTTAACACATATAAAGGAATGGCTCAAATGATAACAATCAATTAATATAATAGAAAGGCATAGAGAGCCGTCGCGGGATGTTAGTGCGAAATTATAATTTTTCTTAAAGAAATTAATTTGTTAGTCTACGTGAGACAGTTAAATTTGTGCACCGATCTCTGGTTCGAGATACTTAAAGTGTACGAAAATTTTAGTACATTGTTCTCACATATGGAGAATCAGTATGTACTGATAGGAATTATTAGAAAGAAGGGAATAGAGAAAAAATATCAGGGCGCGAATGGCTAAGCCGGGAATTGAACCCGGGTCTTCCGCTTGTACAGTTTTGTTATGTACAGTTTTGTTATGTTTATATTACTAAAAATATTTTTTATATAGCTATTAAAAAATAGGATGTAATATACATGAAAGCAATCTTTTCTTTATTTATATTTTTTAGAACAGAAAAATTTACACATACACATAGATTGACTTGCGTTGTGTAAATAATTTTTTTCAGTACTTTATAGTATTTTGTAGTGTTAATTAAAATATGTACAGCCAGAGGCGGTTTTCTCGTGGACTGGCATTAGAGAATTCTTATTCTTGTCTTCAAGTCAGAGGCGGTTTTCTCGTGGACTGGCAATATGGAATAAGACAAGCCAGAGGCGGTTTTCTCGTGGACTGGCAATATGGAATAAGACAAGCCAGAGGCGGTTTTCTCGTGGACTGGCAATATGGAATAAGACAAGCCAGAGGCGGTTTTCTCGTGGACTGGCAATAGAAAATAAGACAAGCCAGAGGCGGTTTTCTCGTGGACTGGCAATAGAAAATAAGACAAGCCAGAGGCGGTTTTCTCGTGGACTGGCAATAGAAAATAAGACAAGCCAGAGGCGGTTTTCTCGTGGACTGGCAATAGAAAATAAGACAAGCCAGAGGCGGTTTTCTCGTGGACTGGCTGTATTATAAATATAATTTATTACATAATATATTATATAATGTGTATAAAAATGGAAAAGTGACTGTTTGCATGCTTATAATTAGAAAAAATATATTAAGTTACAGATGCCTATCTGACTATATATATAGGTATGTGTTATTATATTAAAAAAAAGAAAAGACTGCTTTCATTATTTTAACAATAATATTACAAGATATATCTTTTTAAAGTATATTTGTGTGTAGTATTAGATTGATTTATTAAAAATTTATGTTTTATATATATATATTTATGATTAATTTTATTTTGCAGGCGTAAAATGCTGAAAATGCAGAAAAACGCACAAAAAGAAGAAGGCACGCTTACTACTGGTATTGACGAATCATCACGTGAGGAATTACACGTGACAGATTCAAAAGTCAGTACCGAAGTAGTGCAGTGCCTGGAAAAAGAAAAAGGTACGTATAATCAAAATGTCGATTTATGCGAAGATGACAGTTTTGTTATCGACGACAAGGGTGTTTCTGATGCATATGCTATCAAAGAAAGCATGTCCGAAGGTCGTCGCATTGTCGACATTTCTTTTATGTGGAATGAAATCCACAGAGTATTTGATAATCATGCGCGAGGAATTGAGTGCCAATTTAAAGATTGGAAACTCATAAATTCTCGTCGCCGTGGATTACTGACGCAATTGTTCTTCAAGTGCCAAATGTGCAACTATGAAGCCAACATATGGTCAGAACCCACAGAACCTGAAAAGTTGGATATAAATAAAGCTGCTGTAGCTTCAACTATAACAGTTGGGAATGGTTATGCCCAACTGGAAGAGTTCTGTGCGGGTATAAATATTTCTTGCATGTCTGAAAAGACTTATATAAAATATCGAGAAAATCTAGTCGATGATTTTCAAAAAACAGCCATGGAAAGTATTGTAACGGTGCGTAATGATGCGGAATTTTCGACGGTATGCGGATTTTC
The DNA here is from genome assembly GCF_040581485.1 of Linepithema humile. Lineage (NCBI taxonomy): Eukaryota > Metazoa > Arthropoda > Insecta > Hymenoptera > Formicidae > Linepithema > Linepithema humile. Next base: position 22,443,553 of record NC_090128.1, on the reverse strand, counting down.
GATGCGGAATTACGACGGTGCGTAGTTAGCGAAGCGGATTCTTACGACGCGGAATAACTCGTCGGTCTGCCAGAATTCGTTCGTGTGGTTTATCGGGAGACTCCAAATTAACAAAAATAATTTTAAAGAAAAATAACTATTTATTTAATAGAGCATTATAAAAGAAAATAGTAACAATGAGTACATGTGTATTTCTGGAACGGTATAATCGGATCTAACTATCGGAAATAAATAAGTAATTTCTTATCGGTTGGACGAGTAAATGTTGCGACGGTACATGTGTATAATTCTAATTGCGAACGAATGAATAATGAACGGAAAATAAACGGCGTAAATCGTTGGTGCGCTTTTGGCTGAATTATAAACAAATTAAATTATTTAATCGGTCGGTTCGTACGGTACGGAGCAAAGTAATAAAAAATAAGCGATATCGCGTATATCCGAGCCTTGCTGAGTCATCGACGGTTGCCAGTACGCTGTGTCCTAAGACAGTGAGAGACTTCTCTCGTGCACGGAAGTCGAACGCCGGGGACACCCGGCCGAGGCAGAGAACGCCCTGCCCCTAGAACGACGGAGAGTCGGAAGTCGAACGCCGAGACACCCGGCCGAGGCAGAGAACGTCCTGCTCCTAGAACGACGGAGAGTCGGAAGTCGAACGCCGAGACACCCGGCCGAGACAGAGAACGCCCTGCCCCTAGAACGACGAGGTACAGGAAGTCGAACGCCGAGACACCCGGCCGAGACAGAGAACGCCCTGCCCCTAGAACGACGGAGTACAGGAAGTCGAACGCCGAGACACCCGGCCGAGGCAGAGAACGCCCTGCCCCTAGAACGACTATCGGGATGGGAGCGAGTACGACCGAAGCTTCAGAGTGCGCCCTGAGGCTTGTCCGAGTCGTACTCGGGGAATGGGTCTCGAACGGTTCCGCGAGCCGGCTTTTATACCGGTCGCGCTACCCCCACTTGGGGTGCTACCCTACCCGGCAGCTACCCCTTCTCGAGTTCTTACCCTCGAGTTGGGGGATCGGAATGCGGCCCGAAACGGTGGTGCTCACGTGGAGCTCGCGTGACGCTTAGTAACAGCGCGTGCTGTTACAGTATGAAAATGGCAGGCGAGCTTGAAAAACAACTCGCTCTGGAAAGGAATGAAACAATAAATGGCATTCCGTACATAACAGTTGTAGCGGATGGTAGTTGGTTAAAGAGATCGTACGGCAACGCCTACGATTCACTTTCCGGTGTTGGTGCTATAATTGGTTATCGCACAAGGAAAGTCCTCTTTATTGGTATCCGCAATAAATTTTGTACGGTGTGTGACATGGCGGAGCGAAATGGTCTGAAGCCAAATAATCATAAATGCTACAAAAATTTTGACCGTAATGCTAGCTCTACACGTATGGAAAGCGACGCCATTGTAGAGGGTTTTCAAAGTAGCTTTGAAATGCATGGGTTGATATACCAAACAGTTATTGCTGATGGCGACAGCAGTGTATATCACTCCATAAAAAATAATGCACCGTATCGTGAACAAATGGTGACTGTAAAAAAAATAGAATGCACCAATCATTTGCTTCGCAATTTATGCAAAAAGCTGAAAGCTGTTGCAGAAACAGTTCAGCCAAAACAGCAAAGAAAACGTGGCTTTGTTGAGCTACGAAATGTTGTAAAAAACATTTTAAAAATACGGAAAGAAGTATTACAGGCAGCCACTCTGCGAAGGGCAGAAAAAGTACCTCACCATAGCAAAGCTACGGAATTACAAAAAGATATTTTGAACATTCCTAGCCATATTTTTGGTGAGCATAAAAGATGTAAAGAACGCGGCCGTATATGCGACGAAAACCGTGAGAAAATACAAAATTATGTACCGCATTTGAAATTCCACGGTTTATATCAGAAAATTGAGAGTGCTGTTATGTACTTGAGCGCTTATTCAGATAGTTTGTTGTTAAATTTAACAAACAATCCTGCAGAATCGTTTAATTCTATAATCTGCAAAGAAATAGGTGGAAAGCGCATAAATTTTGGCCTACGAGGTTCTTACAATGTTAGAATTGCGGGTGCTGTTGTACAGCATAATACTCGAGAAGTACTAACGCAAGTGTATGAAAGCATAAAAAAGGATGTTCCTCTAATTGTTGAAAATTTAGAAAAACTACGACAAATTAAAGTTTCGAAAACTAGAGAGTCTAGAGAAATGCATGACAAGCCCAAAAAATTTAAACGAGAGGCTGGGACAGATTTTTATTATGGCCCACAATCTCAAAAGCCAGATCTTCCGTCTGACCTATACCAACAACTTGAAGAAAATCATATAAAAAAGTTGGTAGAAAACGCGGAAAGGAGGCAAGAAATTGAACTAGAGACAAGAGAGCAAAGTGAATGTCAACTATGGCATTCATTGAGGCGTGATATGCTAACAGCATCCAATTTTGGAACCGTGTGTCGCATGAGACCAACAACGTCTTGTGCATCAACTATAAAAAGCATTTTATATCCTCCACACATTGACACTGCAGCCATGAAATATGGTCGCGATAGGGAGGAAATCGCCAGAATAGAGTTGGCTGCAAAATTGAATAAAAAAATTGAACCATGCGGATTATTCATTGATTATGAAAATCCATGCTTGGGCGCTACTCCCGATGGACTTATTGATGAAGATGGTCTGGTGGAGATTAAATGTCCTCAATCAGCTGAGAATTTAACAGCTGATGAGGCTGTACAAAAATTGCCTCTATTAAAAGCTATATTTGAAAAAAAAGATAATGATAAAATGAATCGGAATCACCGATTCTTTTATCAAGTTCAAGGGCAATTAAACATAACACAGCGAAACTATTGCATATTTGCAATATGGACCCCCAAAAGCTTAAAAATTGTCGTTGTTAATAGAGACAATGACTTTTGGGAAACTAAAATGCTGCCTTTCCTGACACGTTTCTATTATGACTGTATGCTTTCAGAAATCTTAAATAGCCGTCATAACAGGCATATGCCTATTAGAAACCCACAATATATTATAGATGCTCAAGAGAAAGCATTTAAAACAAAAGTCTGCTACGAACTAAGTGTACAACAAAATAAAGTGCAAGACAGAAAAATTGTACAAGATAAGAAACTGAACGTTTTGTCAACAGACGCGACAAACGTTACTGCTGTTCTGAATGCAGAACAAGATAGCGATTGCATCATAGTCAGTTGTTCAAAAAGGAAAAGAAATTTGACTAAAGATGAAATAGCAAAACGTAAAAAAGTTTTAGATGATACAATTGTTCCTCTTTCTTTGGTGAGAGAGAATGTTCTGCCTGTACAGAATCAATTAAACGATGAATCGTTAGATACATTCTTACGCATCGTTACAGAAACTTCTTGTTTCGAAACGCAAAGCGTTCAGTACTTGCAATTCCCAGATATAATAACAGCCAGTGATAGCGATAAAAGCTTACAAATTATTGAAGGGAATTGCACTAATCATTGGCGATGTATTTTCTTTGACGGGTCCAAACTGCATGTGTATGACAGCTTACCCGGTTGCACATACGAAAAATTGGCAAAGATGGAGAAAGATTATATTTGCAAACGTTATCCAAGAATAAACGTAAGCGATATAATATTCGAAAAAGTCCAATCACAACCGGACGGCACAAGTTGCGGAATTTATGCAGCTGCTTTCGCTACAGCTGTAGCCTTAGGAAGAAATCCTACTGAGAATATTAAAGAATACTAAAAATATTCTAATGACGTTCAGCGCATGAGACGTCATTTTATTACTATAATAGAAAGTAATAAATTGTTTCTATTTCCGCAACAATAAACGGTTTTTTGCGCCTACAGCCATTTAAAAAAATTTATTTTAAAATAAATGACTTTGATTTCGCTAATACTTTATGTATGCTTTCATCGTTATCACTCGCACTTTTTCTTTTCACAAAAGAAGTGCATAATTATTCACACGCTACGTGTGCAAAATCGGAGAGACAAAAAGCATTTATTGGTTGTGTCTCACGAGAATGGGCGATGGACGGGGCCCATTCTATATTATTAAAATTTATGACAAATATTAATAAAGCCAGAGGCGATGTAACGTGAACTGGCTTTTTTTTATAAATACGTATTTCGTAATTCATTTGCTACACTGATCTATAAGTGATGTGGAGTAATTTGTATAAACAAATATTCGCACATATTTTTCTTGGACTCAAATTCCATCACAAGGCTCCAATGTACGAAACGAAATAGACATATACAATATGTGTAATAAATATAAAGTAAAAATGAAAATATAACATTTGACACATATAATAATATAGACTATATATTATATATAATTAATGTCGCTTTCCTTATTTTTATCCTTATATAATTAATTCAAAGTTAATTATTATTTATTAAGTATACAGATATTGAACATAATTATCTTTATTTTGTATTTTATAGAATAATGATAAAAGTGTTTTACATATCTTATATTTTATATATATACTGAATACATTTTTTGAATATTGTAATATGCATTTATCGTTTCAGTCATTATGCTATGAAATCCAAAATAAAGATAATTACATATTTGTGCAATATGTGTGTATTATATACATATATACATATACATATACGTTTAAATTAATTAATTATTTAATTAATTTATATACTTATTTATTTTGTACTTATTACATAAGGAAAAAAGGAAAGAATAACTTTCTTTTTTTAGTGATATGTACAGTATTATGTGTGTGTACTGTACATATAACTAAAAAAAAGAAAGTTATTTCCTTTTTTTCCTAATGTAATAAGTACAAAATAAATAAGTATATAAATTAATTAAATAATTAATTAATTTAAACGTATACACACATATTGCACAAATATGTAGTTATCTTTATTTTGGATTTCATAGCATAATGACTGAAACGATAAATGCATATTACAATATTCAAAAAATGTATTCAGTATATATATAAAATATAAGATATGTAAAACACTTTTATCATTATTCTATAAAATACAAAATAAAGATAATTATGTTCAATATCTGTATACTCAATAAATAATAATTAACTTTGTATTAATTATATAAGGATAAAAATAAAAAAAGTATAAGACATTTTTCTTCAGTGATATATATATAGTATTATATGTATATTTTTCATTTATTATTTTGTCATATTTAGTTTGTATTTATTTGACACCTTGTATACGCCTATGTTTTCTCGGACATTATATTGCAGCCTTGCGACGAAATTTCAGTCGAGGAAACAAGCGCAAGCATCGTTTGTTTACAAACTTCCGATGACACACGTACACAGACCACACGTTAGTGTAGTGAGTTACCACTACAAACAAATGCATACACACGGACCTACGCGGCGTAGGCTACGCCGATAATGTCGCTTCATTTTTAGTACCATCGAAATGATGGCGCTTTCGCGTCGGAGTTCGGCTGCCACTCCAGCATCCCCTTAATATATTTTTCAAAGAAATAAAAAGATGATATAAATATCTCAACTTTTATGAAAGAACAAGTTTATATAAAAATGAATCAAAATACAAACCTTGCTGATTGTTTTTTTCTGTAGATTCATCTAGAACTTCATTTCTTGACAAACTAGCATCAATGTCTACAAAATTATTTATATATTTTTGAAAAAAATAAAGATGATATATAAAAAGTGAAAAGTTTAAATTACCTTTTTCGATAGAATTTTCAATAGAACTTGAAAAAGTATCACTTTCGATAGAAGTATTTGTCAAATCTATTCGTTTTAAATATACTTTTGGTATATCACTCATCAGGTTGTTTGCAATTTTTTCGAGATCTAAATAACTTTCTTAAAACAATATTTATATAGATTACTTAAAATTGTCATTTTTGACAAATACTACATATACATAATTGTATATAATTTTGTTGATACTTTATTGCTAGATATTATCCATCCTTTGGCTTTTCTTCTCTTTGTACGTATTACTTTGTACATATTTTCATTCTTACTCAAAGAATACATTATTTATTGTAACTATATGTTTTTATCAAATAAATAAACACTTCCTAACCTTAAAAACTTTTAATATTTGTCTAAAAGTACAAATCAATTTATTACATTATAGAGTTACTCGTATTATAAAGAATTTAAACATTTATTTTCTTTCCTTATGCAAGAAAATAAATATTTATAACGTATTATGCTACCTATTTCTTAGGCCTCAAACTACACTCAAAACTGCATTCGAAAGCAGTGACAGCTTCTGCACACAGGACGCGGCAATGTTTGCCGCGCGGCAAACGTTAGGGCTTATCCAAACAAATTTGCATAGGTGCATATGAATATACATAAGGAATTGGATTGGTCCATTAAACAAAAAATGATTTTCGTAATATTTTCTAAAACAAAATTCAGCTGCTGTAAATTCTTCTTGTCTATTTAAACAACTGATTTTATTCCGTAGATTGAAAAAAATTGATAGGCAAAGATAAAGTCATAGATTATGTTAAACCAACAGTGCGACATGTCGATAATCAAACATAAAACATAACATCTAATAAGAGCTTTATGAAGTATTTGAATCACGTGTAGAAGGTCGAAAGTATTAAAGTTCTTGCTAAAATGGCAGTTTTCAGGTCTATATATAGTAGCGAAATGGTAGTTTTTAGGTCTATATATAGTAGCGAAATGGTAGTTTTCAGATCGTTTAGTTTTCAAAAAAAGACCAAAATTATTAATGTTTTTTTAAATTATCACCTTGATAGAGATTTGATTATTTTAGACAAAAATTTTTGTAATTTTCCAAAACAAAATTCAACTTCGACGAATTCTTCTTGTTCATTTAAATAAACGATTTCGTTCCGCAGATTAGAAAGAATTGATGTTCCAAGTTAAAGTCGTATATCATATGTTATTCCAATAGCCTGGCATGCTGACAATCAAATATAAAGCAAAACATGTAAAACATGTAAGAGCTTTGTAAGGATTTATAAAGTTCTTGTCTTTATAAAGTTTTTGCTTATTTGGTGGTTCAAGTCTATATATAGCAATAGAATCGCAGTTGTTAGATCGCTAGGTTTTTGATAAAATAAAACCAAAATGTCTAAATATTGATTTCAATTTAGAACATTCTAAACCTCTTTTTTTGAAAAAAACTAAACCAAAATTATATGTAATTTGGCCTTAACCATTTCTTTTTATGTTTCCAAATGGCAGTTATTAGATTTAACAAAATTTTCGTTTGAAGTGTTATATTAAATATATAAGACCTGAAAACTGTCCCAACGTATAATTTAATTTTGACGAAATGGTAGATTTCGGAACTTGCATTTTTACACAAAATTTTGCTCTGTTTCTATTTAATACTGCATTTTAATAATTTATTACACTCACAGTTAACGTAATTTTTCATATACAATTACAAGAAACTCAATAAAATAAATTATTTGCCTTTTTATATTAAAAATATGGAAGGTCTGAAAACTGTCTTTTCTTTAAATATTAATTCAGTTAAATGGCAGAATTAAGGACTTGTGAAAAAAATTTATATAATTTATTAGTTTTTTCTTTTTACAACACAAAAGTGATCAAAAATTACTAGTAAATGTCAAATCTATAGAATGTAAACGTTAAATAAAAAGGTATTTGTTGCTTTAGTTAAAAATATGATTGACCTGATAGCTGCCAATACATACAAATTTCAAAATATTTCCAAAAATACTGATTTTTGTTGACGAAAAAGTATTATAAAAAGATTTTACTACACTATTATTCACAAAAATCATATTTTTAGAAAACGTCCCGAAAACTGCCTTTCTACATAAATATATATATACGTATATACACATATTTATATACATGTTTTGTAGGGTCAATTCCACTACATGTAGTTAGTTAAAACTTTACGCATAGATCTGAAAATCGTTTCCCGAGAAGCATCGGACTATATACTATACTATATATGTTTAAAAATATTTATTAATTTTCATTTTCAGTTTCATTTTCGCCAAATATAGCATCGGCCTCCTCGTGCCTTTTTGTGCGACGACCTTTTTCCCCAGGAACTCTTTTTTGTGCATTTCTGAGACGTTGTTTGGCGAAACGTATTGCTTCTTTTACGGCCTCGAAAAATATCTTTTTATCCGGCTTCGCGAAGTATGGGCTGCTTGCTACCGCTTCTATAAATATAACTAACAAAAATGTAAATTCAAATGTATATTGATTAATTATATCAGGGCTCGGAATTATTTCATCTTTTCGATCGATTCTCGTGGTATACGCCTCCTTTCCTCTCTTTACCGCGCGCGCGGCAGCCGCTAGGGCCAGTGTCGCCGAGCGTTAGGAGCGGCGCTATCCAATTAATGTTAAAAAAATTTATTAAAAATATTTTTTTTTCTATAGCAATAGTACCTTATGGGTGACGTGGAAATCTATTAAAATATTTTCACATAATAAATTTAAAAGTGAAAAAAATATTTTTAATAACTTTTTTTTTACTTTTAATGATTAAGGGAGAAGAACATAACATTTATCGGATAGCGCCGCTCTTAACGCTCGGCAGCGCTGGCCCTAGTGGCTGCCGCGCGCGCGGTAAGAAGAGGAAAGGAGGCGTATACCACGAGAATCGGCCGAAAAGATGAAATAATTTCGAGCCTTGAATTATATCATCTATTGAAACCAATAAGAAAAAATGCGAAGTTGAATATCCATGTTACTGTTTCCTACCTTTTTGATAGGTTCGGATTAAAAAATAAAATTTGACAAGCACGAGAACTTACGTAGTAATATAAAAGCGACTAATAATTTTGTACCTTGATTATATCGAACATTAAATATTAATATTACTAAGAGTTAGCATTAGTGTCGTGATTATCGTATACATAATGTTTTGAACTTTTTATTCTTTTAATTCCACCTTAAATTATAGTAATATAAATAAAAAAACTTACCGTATACTGTTGATAACAATTTTTTGTTGTATAATGCAATGTTTTCATCCTTCTCTCCCCACAAAGAATAATTGCTTAAAGCCTTGTCTGTGATTATTTGCTTCATGCAAAATTTGACGCTTTCGTCAACTGTTTGACCTCCCAAAAACTTGAGATAAGCGACCTAAAACATATTTGCACATAAAAATGTAAATATGTTAATAGTACTGTAATTATTTTCTACACTATGACGACATAGATAAAGAAATCTCATTATACATGAAAAATATTATTCTGTTCATAAAATCTTATCACTCTATTAACACGAAATGCAAGTAAATTTTATTGAAGTTAAAATTTATCTGCAAACTAACAAATTTTACTCTAGTTATAATGATTTTTCACTCGATATCTTGGAGTTCACTTTCTTCTCTATAACTATATGAGTAATATCACTGCAATCAGAGTGTAGTTAGTTCATAATGTAATTTTCATTAAAATTAAAGTTCCTCAATTATTGCGCTTACATACAGACTGAAATTCCACTCGAAAAAATGTATAGAAAGGGAACAAACGCTTCATTATATTCATGTCATCGTGTATACATTATATTATATATTATATTATATGTATATGTAATTATATTATATAGGTATATAATGTATTATGCTATAAGACTTACGACTTGATCATTATGCTCCTCTTCGATATTTTCGAAAAGTTCCACCTGCTCGACAGACTCCAAAGGAAGGCAATCGGGTTTCGTCGGCATTTTAGCGGATCTCGATTTTAATAGCTTGATCAATTTTTGGTCCAGAACTCTGAAACACACAGTATGATATAATAGGACATATTGCAGATTTTTCTGTGTTATTTGACATATATAGTTTTTATTTGTATATATAAATTGAAAGTTATTTATTTAATATTTATATGAATTTTATTTTGTACTTATTTTTCATGTACAACGTGTTAATTTAATGTTTATTTTACATTGATGTCATATTCATTATATTGATTTTACAGTTATTACTATCATTTTGAAGTTAATTTGAAAAACGTTCAATTAACGTTTACTTCATATTTTTTAAATATATTTATTATTTCTTATTTTTATTATTATTTATTATTAATTTTTAATAAATTTACGAATTTATTTGAAAATTATTTATTTGTTTATGTAATATTTATTTACTATTTATTTTACATTTATTATCAATTTCTTTCTCTCATACGTACAAGACGTAATCAATTTAAAAAATATAAATTTCGACTGCAATATGTCACTAGATTTTCTTTTTTTAGGTATTTTCAAACTGTCAAGGAATAGCTTAAAAAAAAAGATAATTACTTGAAATCTTGTTTTGTCGGCATGTCTTCGAGCCTTTTCTTGATGGTGTCCAATTCCCTGAAACAAACAATACATTTCTTTACATATGTTAGAAATAACTACTATTTATCTACAAGATAGAAGAATATTTACATTACTGTTCAATCTATGTACTATTGCATTTCTTTTAGGGCTTGAGCCCAAGACAAGAAGTAACATGTGACGTAGCCATAAGACATAATAATTTTGCCGCACAATTCTTGATATAAAAGCTCATTATTATTGTGTAAAAATGTTTTCTACATGTAAAAAACGGCGTATATTAAGTTAGAAAAGCAAAATTGGTAAAACACTAGTATATATATGGGGATACGTCTACTATTCCCAACTGAACTTAACTTATATAAGATGTATTGTACTTTTTTTAATCTTCCTTTATAAAGATTGATGAAAGAGTAAAATGGACAGAATATTTTTCATTAAATTAAACAAAATTTTCATGTACCGAATGATTGCATTCCAATGAGCAGAAGGCTCACGTTGTGCGGCATTTGCTTCATAGTGATAATCTCTTTGAGTAAATGAAAACTCGTTAGGTCTATTATGCTGCTGTTCCTGATATTGCGAGCTATTGCTGTTGCAATTTGACGAAGATATTCCTGCTCCAGTAGCAGTCCATATTGCTGAGCATGTTCTTTGGGGGGATTGCATAGTTCCCGAGTATCCTTCGGTGTATCCGCTTACGTGCGGCAAATGTGTAGTGTTCGATAATGCAACAGTGGGTTCAAAACTGCCGAGTCATTATTCTGAGGCACTCCTTCGGTAAAAGAATATGATTCATTACTGCTGGCTACTACTTCTGGCTGCGGTTCTGCAATTTTAAGTGTGATTTTTTATTATATATAAATAAAACATTAAGCTTGGCGTTAGCATTAAAATAAGTCAAAATTATTCATAAATTATTTATAATTCAGTTTTAAAATGTCTCGATGTTCCATGTAAGCCTCTATAAATTACTTCTATTTTGATGAAATAATGCTCGGCTTTTGATGTTGTACAAATGCATAATGACTCTTCGAATGGCATTTACCGGTGAAGAGCAATAATTTATTGATCGTTACGTTGGTTTGAAGAGTTTCTCAATGTAACATTTTTTTAACATCAAAAGTCCATTGATTTAAAGTTACATTTTATTTACAAGATCTTTTGTGGAAGTCCGGAACTTATAAAAACTAAATTATAAAAAATTTATGTTTAGTTAATCGTGTATAGCAGAGAGTTTTAGAATATTAAGCTACATACCAGCAAGTATAAGAGGGGTTAAAGGCGTTGAAAGTAGCTGCCTGTATTTGTTGTCATTCTGACTTTCATTTTGTTGAAAAGATTTACTTCCGATAATCCTGTTTGCAATTCTGTTTTGGGGTTTGATGGTTTTTTGAGATTTTGCAATACTTGGTACATTTTCTGCAATATTTGCTGCGTTTTCCTTATGCTCTTCAAACGATGTGTTGTGAATATCATCTATATCCTTCTGAAGATCTATTGGCTTTTCTGTAACTTTTTTTTTTTATATGACTTGCAATTCGTCCTGATTCGACGAAGTGGTCACATACCGTTTCGGTTTCCTTACAATTCTTGCAGGACGCCGTGGGTTTCTGAACATTAGTATTTTGTTAGTATTAATATGTGTTTAAATTACTAAATTCATACATAAATATCATATATATATATATCATACATAACTACAGAACATTGAATAATAAAAGAATATATTAACAAAATTGAAAAATAAAGTTTCCAAACATTTATTATGCTATCTAATATTCTTTTTATTAATGAATTACCATGATATAAATAAATGATAGTTCACTGGAGTTTTCAGTGTCGCACTTACTGACTTAAGCAAAATTGCTTTCGCCCATATTTATAATTGACGCTGGTAGCTGCAAAAGCCTGTTTGCGCTTGAGAGGATTTATCACCTTTCGTTTTTCCATGTCAATCACCTTACACAGTTCAGCCACAGAACTGTCTATAAATATAAAAACTAGAAATATATGATTTTACTCTGAAAAATCGCATACAAAAAATTCCACTTATTAGAACTATACATTTTTATCATTACCTTTTGCAAATGAGTTGTTACTTTCATATACCATCAAACATTTCGCTACGTACAAGTATTATAGATTTATTTAATGATTATTCATGCGATGTGGGGTTACGACAATTCTTGATTAAAGTATTTTATGTTTTTTAATCGCACACACAGGATTCATAATATAATTTAATTTAACCGCTCGATCAATGCATTAATGTACATACAGTATTTTTGTCTGTAAATAATAAAATTACAAAAACTAATGAATGAATTATTCTAAAATTTTATTTATTTTTTAATTAATATCTCATTAACAAGTTGTATATTTTTAAAGTAGAATATGCATATTAAAGAATGTGAGACATCTAAAAAAATTATTAGTGACGAAATAATACATTCATTAGTTTCGATTAATGGAAATTATCTTTTTGCCATTTTACTTTCGATTGCTTCTTTCAATTTTTATTTCTGATTAATTATTAATGATTTTTATTCTGAGTAATTATTTAATTTTCTATAAGAGAACAGATACAACATATTCATCAGCAACCGGCTGATCGGCATCCAAATCAGTGCTGGAATCAGAGCCGTTATCATCAATGACTTTCCAATATGGCATTATGTAACATTTAGATTGTACATCGGTAATAGGTATTGTACAAAGATCGTTTGATAATGCAGAGCATTTGTAAATGCCTAATAACGATGACGAAATTCCGACATCGTATAAATCTTCCATTATTGCGAATTTCTTTACGACAAAATGATATGTTTCGTTAATTTCGAGTATATTTTCAATGACACATATCGTACAGCCTTTTAAGACACAACAATTATTGCCGAGTGAAGTAACATTGAAAAACATGTTCTCAGTTTGTATCTTCGTGTACTGTTGACAATGTCGAGGTGACATTCCCACTGAAAGGGGACCTTCACTATGCCTGTCGAAAATTTTTGTAAATGTAACAATATGTGTCGGACGAAGCTCTTTTCGTATATTGATTTCTGCCTGTCTGAGGGCAAATTGTTGCAAAGCAAGATGAGGTTTTCTGTAAAATTGTCTGAAAAATGGCATATTATTTTCATACTTGAAAGCTGAAAAATTATCAAGAGGTTCACGAAAGTGTTCAACATCTTTGACCAAGTGTAATAATGCATGTACATTATATGAAAGAAAAGAAAGCTTATAAAACACTTGGCACTTTTCCACAAATTTTTTAATGGCTACTTCTGCACGTCGTAGTAATAACGTTCTTGAAGGTGACTTACTACAAAGCGCACGAATTGCTGAATGTAAAAACAAGAAGTGGATGTAAGCTTGCTTTTCCAAAATGCCGTGCATCACTACAGGTCCGGTATATAAAATGAATTGTCGGCCTTCAGTTGCTTTATATTCTGAAAAGTCACTTAAAGATCTAGGTTTCCTAGCGAAATCTCGAGGACAGTAATGAGAAAGAAGTTGAAGTCGCTTTGATGTCAACTCTAAGTTTCGGCCTGATAATTTTGTTTTCTTCCCATATTTGCCCGTAACCCACGCGTTTAGCAGTTTTTTAACTATCCCTATGCACACTAAGTGCATATACTCTACCGGGACTTGCGTTACCATCCCCATAGGTAACCGAGACAGTGGACTAATTCCTTTGTGGTGATCGTAGTCTGTCATCCGAACATACTCCTCATCGGTTCTTAGACGATGATTCGTACCTAAGAAAATCATTCTTTGCTCATATCGAATGCCAACAACCCAGCATTTTCCACATGCATGACGAGATGTATGCCCATAATGGTTTAATAACCAGGCTCGAGCTGGAGCATCTGCAATAAATGCTCTTAGTACAATGGGGATTTGTTTATTATTAAATGTTGTACCATCATTTACGATAACTTGCTGAACATCGGCAACAAACTCTTCCATAAATAAATCGATATTACCTGGCTTTTTATTTCCAATGTAAATTCCCACTACTTGAGGTTTGCTATTAGGTATGTTATTGACTGAAATTTGGATTGGCCAAATCTGTTTTTTTCCAGTTTTATTCAAGCTTGCGCCATCCGTATTCCAGTCTATCTCGAGAACAAGAGGAATCTGGTTCAGAGGAATTTCTTTTAGAATATTATTAATAGCTACTTCAAAGCCAATATGAAGATATTGTCCAGGGTACATTGTACGAACCGGAATACTTTCACGCGGAGTGTTGAGTAAGGAACGAGTATCTTTTGGAAGGAAAGAATGACATTCGTGAGATCGTAAAGTATTCAATATTATATTTCCTTGTGTATGCGTGAGATTGCATTTTATAAAAGCTGATGCTAAGGATTTTTGAAACGCTTTATTTACAGAATCCATAAATACACCATCAACTATATTATCGTCTACAGTTGACAAATTGACTTCAAAATTTTCTTTATTTTCGACATACATAACTGAGGTGTCGGAAATACTTTGCTCGCTCCTCAAGTTTACATCATAGGACTCTACTTCATTTGTATGAATATCTTTGTATACTGTGTCTAGAGACGGCGTAAACTGTTCAATATTACGTAGTTGCTCATTAGAATCTCTTTGATAAACTTTTCTTATCTGAAAGAGAAATCTTGATCGCCTTTGTCGGTCTAATTGCGAAATAGGTTTACGGCGTTTAGGTACTTTACACTTTTTACTTGCAATTGGATTCATATTTTTATAAGATAAAAGTAATGTTCGATTCAAATGAGATAATTTACTATTACTATTTTTTAATTTTTGCAATAAAATCTTAATATAATTGATTTATTTACAGTATTCGTCATAAGATTCATTACGATTAAATAATAACAATATATCTACTAATCCTGTGTGTGTAGCAGTATAAACTTTGATTAAAAATATATAATCATAACAGTATATTGACATAACCTCTTTACATCGCACAAGTCAATGTCATATCCATATAAAAAAATCGAAATACCTGCACGCGCTAATACAATAATGGCGCCCGTATTCACTGATGCTTCAAGAAGCGATGATTTCTCTAAATAAAGATCTGTAACGTTTTTTATACACTCTGACAAATACACCGAAAACGCACAACACCTCGTGCCAAGCGAGAATAATGCCACATCTACATAAGACGCCGGTCGCGCAGGTCGCAAGCGTTGCGATCCAATCAGCGTCGAGCTAGCTTGGGCTAGCTCGATACTGATTGGATCGCAACGCTTGCGACCTGCGACTGGTATCTTATGTAGATGTAGCATAACAATGGCCGACTTCTTAAGTCTTTATCTTTTGTGTCTCCAACATGACATAGGGTGGGGATGGATTATAAAATAGAAATTAATAGACTTGTTTATTTTAATTGCACTGGGGCTGCTCTGGATTTACTCGACACTATTTATCTGTCCTGTATTATTCTATGTAGAGCAAGCCCAGAGCAACTCCAGTGCAGCTAAAACGAACAAGCCTAATATATTTCAACAGTTTGTAACAAATATACGACAGAAGCACAAACATCGGTGTCTTTTTCTGTTATCATCATGTTGCTCCTACGTTGCCGAAAACGAATGACAAAGCAAAAAGTTTTCCATAAATGGAAGTCATTTGGTTAACAACATAATGAGCAACAGTTGCTGTCCGTTTGCTCTGAATTTGATGACATGAAATGTCTCAAATCTGCCCTCGTGTTGTTGAATGTGTATGAATATGCATTACATTTTCAGCAAATACACAGCAACTAGTCAAAAACTCGTGCTCAGCATCAAATTGCATGATTTTGCAAAACATGCTTGGCTATCAGGGCTACGACGATTTTTCACCTCCTAGTTATTTTAGATTCAACGAGAGAGTAGATTACGATATTCACGATTACGCGCAGATGTGTGTGGATAACATAGACGAATACTTCAATCTTCTGCGATCCGTGGATGCAATGAACGTGTTGTTGTATTCATCGTTAATACCGTCTCGTGGAAAGAACGTCGTTGACGACGACGGTGACGAGGAATCGTTCTTCAACGACGCGACGAGCAACGCGAAGAAGAAAATGTACGAGAAACGTCCGTACGTATACGACGTTAATCACACGAATTAGAGGTCGGTATGTTTTCAATGGTGTCAATCATCGTCTTCGTACAGATGATGAATATATTAGATGTTCTGACGAAGAGCATCACAAAGAGGGAAGCAGTCCATTATCAAATCTTCCATTAGGTATGGTTTCGCAAATCCCATTTGAATACATGCACCTTGTTTGTTTGGGAATGATGAAAAAACTTTTGTCTGCATGGATATCTGGTAAATATTCTCGATTGTCAAAATTATCAGGTGCATCTATTTCATTAATATCTGCAAGATTAAACACTCTTAGAAAATATTGTCTTTCGGATTTTGTGAGACATCTTAGACCACTTAATATGTATTCCAAGTATAAAGCAACAGAATTTCGCCAATTTCTTCTTTATACAGGTCCAGTTGTAACATAGGTATACTTGAGGCGCAAATATATAAACATTTTTTATTGTTACATGCATCTATAAAAATTTTAGTTTTAAATTCTCCTTCAAATTTACATTTAAAATTTGCAGAGCTTGCGTTACAGAAATTTGTTTTCAGGTGTGAAAATCTCTATGGTTCTATCTTCAATAGTTACAATGTTCATGGCTTTCTTCATCTGACCAACGATGTGAAACAACTCGGCAACTTGGATTCTTTTTCTGCTTTCCCTTATGAAAGCAATATGTCCATTTTTATAAAACATTTTAGAAAACCGGGCCAACCTCTTCAGCAATTCTGTCATCGAATGGCAGAGATCGAAGCTCACGGAACAAATGTTAATTATGAGACAGAATCTTCTATTAATGTTTCCATACATCATAATTCAGCTGGTGATTGTCCTCAATATCGCAAAATTACGTTCAATAGGTTATCATTAGGTGTAGATATGCGTAATAATTGTTGCCTTTTAAAGGATGGAACAATTTGCATCATCTGTGACATTGTTATGGACAATAATTCGTATCTTCTGGTAGTAAAAAGATTTCAACGCATTGAATATTTTTATGATGTTGGCATTTTATCCTCTGCTCTCCACATATATAAATGTTCTACATTGAATAGCGAGGTTTCCCATATTCATTTAGACGAAGTTAATGCAAAATGTTATAGGATGCCTTTTTGGAATTCTACAGTAGATGATAGCAGTAGCGATGAAGAAAACAAATCGGAAACATCTCAATACATAGTAGCCACTATTGTACATAGTGAGAAAATGTAAAGTATATATAAATTTCTAAGATTTTCAGAATATATTATAATTTCTTTTGCTTGCTTGGTATTTTATAATATTTTTTCTTCTACTTTTTTGTTGCCGTCTTTTTCACTATTTCTTTTAACAATACTTTATATCGCATGACATGTTGTAATATCACATTGTGCTATTATATCTTTTGTGCTATTATATCCTTAGTGCTAGATAATCTTTCTGCTAGATTTTTTCTTTTTATTGATTGTTAGAAATATGTTTACACTTTTCAATAATTTCTTAAATAGTTCTCTTTGCCATGTCTTCCAAATAATTCTTTGCGATTCTTGTTACTAATATTTTATCCAAAGAAACAGGTAACAGTATCATTGGACATGAAAATGAAAAGTATAACACGTCACAAAGGTAAATCATTTGTACAGAAGTTCAACATTGTAACGTTATTAAGTTTTTACTTATTTAGTCAAGATCTTTTCAAAGCACTATAATAGAATTTTTTTTTAAATAATTTTTTGAATTATAATATATAGAAATATGCAATAAAAATTTTATAATTTTATTAATAAAAAAAAGTACAATTGCATGTTGCAAGTGCACTAATGTATTTCTATAAAAAATCGTATTATAGGATAGTAAAGTACGATAATGCAACATTTTTTCAACAAATTTTTTTTAACTTTATTTGGAACAATTGTTAGAAATATTCTGTATAACATCTTTTATTGTAATTATTAATTCACTTACTTTAATAATAATAATAACATATAATAACATATATTTTTTTTTCAGGCTCAGATGGGTAAGCTGCAGCGGCCAACACGGCCAATTAAGAAGCCGTTACGCTACGTCACCACATCTTCGGACCAAGCTCCCACTTTAAAACGGAAACCCCGAACAAACAACAGCACTGGAGGGATAGATGATGATATCAACAGCTTAAGAAATATTTTTCAAGAGAATGAAGAAGATGAAAGGGATGAAGAATACGAAGAAGATAAAGAGGATGAAGAGTACGAAGATGAAGAGAATATAGAAGATGAAGAGGAAGAAAATGAAGAGGAGAATGAGGAGAATAAAAAGAATAAAGAGAATGAAGATGTGTCATCACATACACATACATTCAGAGATATTGACACACACAAAAACATTAATTTGCATCCAAACGTTCCAAGAAAGACTTATTCATTACACGTTCCATTTTCTGCATCACAGGTAACACGAAAACACATTCTTTTCCATATAACTACACAAGGGCACAAAATAAAACTTAGAGTTTTTGCCCACAGGACGCGAAAACGCTTGCCGCGCGGCAAAAGGCGACACGGCAGCCAATCAACTTACTACATTTTTGTACGAGAAAAAAATTGATTGGCTACCGCGTCGCCTTTTGCCGCGCGGCAAGCGTTTCCGCGTCCTGTGGACATGGGGCCTATTACGTATCTTTTAAAAAAATAAAAATGCGAAAAGTGAGAAAATTTACTAGGTTATGACCAATAAGATTGATTGTAATTTAATAAATTTGCTCATTTTTCGCATTTTTACTCCTTTTAAAAAATACATAATAGGTCCCCAGGAATCCTTACCCTACGCATTAACATGTGTTACAGAATACTTCTTTGAAGAATTCTCAGAATCGTGCTAAAATCGAGTCAAGAGTCGAGTCAACAACGTCTCAGGGATTAAAACCGATAGACTCATATCGGTGAGTGGAGAATTTGAATAATTAGTATATATATATATATACACGTGTGTGTGTATGAGGGTGTGCGTGCGTGTGTGTGTGTGTGTGTGTAACATAGATGCTACTATTAAAAGAAATTATTTTGTTATTTTGATATTAATAATAAAAGATTTATTTGTTACATCTTTTTATAAGTATTATCTACCTGTTAATGTTTACAGAAAAATACAGGATCGTTTTGACAGTGTTGAAACACAGCTTAAGTAAGTATGACATCTATGATAGATTTTATTAGTACGTAAAAACCTCCATAATACTAATATTTGTTACATTATAATTGTGTTGTAGAAAGATGAATACACTTTTGGAACATATTTCCAAGCGTATACAAGAACAAAAAGGTATACCGCGGAAGCCATCTGTTCTTCCTATTTCTTCCTGCTCAGAAATGGATGCTTTCGAAAGGGCTGACGATAAAATTTACTGCGACGTCGTAAGTAAAAATAAAAATATATATTATAATAAAATATTTATAATTTATATTACAATTATTTTTAACATTTTACATTTTGCTTAGGTGACTTATTTTGGGCACATTGGCGGATTCCATCCAAAAGAAGCAATTAATTTATGTTTTAAGGAAGGAATAAAAGATTCAATTACTTCTTCTTTTATATACCTGGTGGGGTCGCAATCAAAACCATCGGTCCTTATACAATGCTCGCCTTACTATGGCAATATACGGTATTTTCAATTTTTCAACGTACGTCTTAATATTCTTGTATCAAAAATAAATGATTATAGTGTTTGCATTTTTTTGCAGAGGCTGTGTGCAATAACGAACATTTTTCTAAACCAACGTGCACTGATTTTCAAAGACACATAAGAGAAGCTCTTCGAACAGCAAAAGAGAGACAACGACACAGAGAACGTGGTTGGAAGCAAACTGTCAATAGACCTCGGGAGCAGAATTTTTGAAATGATGAACTTGAGGAAACAGAGGAACGGCTAAACGAAATGTGTTAAGGTATATTAGGATACAAAGATTTTCATGTTTTGCAAGGGACATTTGCTCTTCAATGTTTCGTCAAAAATAATTTAATTAACACTAATTGCAATTTCAGCAGAACCAACTGCAACTCCGACGTCACATCTTCACCAACAAGGATTACTATAAATACGGCAATCATTACGGAAGGTTTTTCCTCTCATATTTGTTTGTAATTTCTAATTTTTTTTTCTCCGTTGTTTTTATGTAATAGAGAGTTAGCTTTCTAAAAGTTAGCTAAAATTATTACATTTCTACATATTGCAACTAATATTTGCAATAAATACAATACATCGTAGTATTGTTTTAAAATTAAGATTAAAAATTCTCAGCGTCAAAAAAGAAGTTTTTCTTCTTATTTAGAGTTATTTGATTTAATTTGCGTTCAATTTTGACAAATCTGCAGCTTCTGAAGTATCGTTTCCGCGTATTTTCTTCAATGTTTGAATCTAAATAAAGATATTTAGTGCTCTATTCCTGGTATCTCGTTTTATGTCTAATAAAATTAAAAAAAGGTACATGAGTGACACATGGAGATATTTACACTTGTACACGGGATGGTCATCGCGATACCGATAGTAAGAACTGAGAGGTCGCATAGCAAGGTCTCGCAATCGATAGGCGGTATCAAACTATACCATAAATGTGCGTACATTCATTATGCCGCCCACAGCTTCTTGTAATAATTCTAGCTAGCTTTTTATAGCATATAAAAACTTGTAAAACATGTAAAACTTCTTTATTTATAATAAAATTATAAATAAATAACATTTTATAAAAATAAAAAGTAATTTTTATTTTAATATTATTTGAAAACCGCAAATCAACGACCTGACCATTTTAATAATTAAGAAACGACAGATTTTGCACGGTTTTTGGCTTCAATTTGCGGTCAAATTGCATACGCAGACCTTGTTCAGTTTTTGGTATTAATTTGCTGTTAGATAATGTTATGCAGACTTTGTTCAATTTTTGGCTTCAATTTGCAGTCAGGTTATGTCCCCAAGTTTTGGTGACAAAACACCAGCTTAATGCGGACACAGATGTCATGGAATTTGGCAACAAGGTTTGAATAAATTTGATACCAATTTGGCGACAATTTGCTGACAAATTGTTTACTGGGTACTTACATGATATCAGAGTGTTACATATAGATGATTTCTATATAATTAAGTATATTAATTCAATATGATGAGATTTAAACAAGTTTTTTTTATTATAGAATATTATAAATTGTTTATTATAAGAAAATATTAAAATCGGAAGTATTAAAATAAATAATGCATCATGTAACTTATAATCAGAATACAATTTTAAAAATATACATTATAATACAAAGTGTATATCGCACAGTATATTTTTATGACTAAATATTATTAACAATATTACATGAAACAGAGGCATCAAAATGGAAAAGTAACTTTACATTAAATTTGATTTATTGAGAATTAAAATTTTCTAAAGATTTTAAAATATAGATTATGATTAATCTTTCTATAGATTATTATGAAATAGCTTTAGCTCAAGTTTTTTATGAAAAAATATCATAAGCAGTTTATTATAGAATAATCATAAATAAATGACAAAACTTCTTTACATATAAAAGAATAGTAACTGATATACAAATTTTCATATTCAATAGTATTAAAAGAAATAATATTATAAAATATCATTAAACTATATTGGAAGTGTATGTATTGTGACATTGGTTAAAAACTCGTCGTATCAATCAACATAAAGATTCTATGTTATAGTAATGAAATCCATTCATCTCCTATCTATTATTTTAAGCAGGGATATACTCGTATGCGGGAGTCAAGAATACCGAGGACGCTCGGCGGTACACGAGGATACCCGTGTGCTGGAACAGGTATAGAAACCGAGTATGCTCGGTTTGGACTACGAGGACACTCGTAGAGTGATTGTTCGCTGTCTATCAGCGAACGGGATCTGGTGAGAAGACGTACAGCCGGGCCTCTTTTATACCCGGCTGGCAGCCGAATGGTTTCGAATCGGCAAGCATCGGCGGTTTCGGCGGCGAGTCCCCCACAAAACGGAATTTCGGAACGGTCGGGTGTGGGGGATTTTCGGTGGTTGACCGCCGTTGTTACGATAAGAAATTTATCGGCGCTTGATGCGCCCTTGGTGGGCCACGGACGATGGACGGTCCGTAGCCGTAACGATGCAGCTTGCGGGCTGCACCGTTACATCTCTCTCTCTCTCTCTCTTTTTCATGTTTGCGAAATTTTTGTAGTGCAACTTGGGGAAGTCGAATTCATTGACCCCTGGCACCTGGTGCAAGAAATGCACGTAGCGCAACTCGGGGTACTCGAGTTCGTCAACTTTTGGGACTTGATGCAAGGAATTCTCGTAGCGCAACTCCCGAAAATCGAACTCGTCGACCCTTGGCACCTGGTGCGAAAAATTCCCGTAGCGCAACTCGCGAAAGTTGAATTCGTCGACTCTTGACACCTGGTGCGAGGAATTCCCGTAGTGCAACTCGGGGAAGTCGAAATCGTCGACTCTTGGCACCTGGTGCGAGAAATACCCGTAAATTTTAATGATAATGATAATACTCTGGGCCCCGTAAATTCTTTATCCGCCCTTGCGGACAGAGGAGAAGAATAAGGAGACGACGTTTCTTAATTTTTGCATTACCAACATCACTTTTTGACCGCTTGTATCTCTGAAACGGCTGGACCAATTTAAATTTTTTTTTGGCTCAAATTAGTCGTGGCGATGCCGCCTTTAAGGATATACTATGTGTTTTTATAAAATTTTTTATATTTTAGTTGCTACAAACCCCCGAAAAGTCGACTTTGTGCGCGCAGGATAAGAGACTTAGGGCGGTATTCATAGTCCGTTCTTATATTCAAGATCGTCTTAAGCACGAACTTATATTCGCTCTCTTCGTCAGACACAATCTATGTGTGACGAAGAGAGCGAATATAAGTCCGTGCTTAAGACAATCTTAAATATAAGAACGGACTATGGTCGGTATTCATAGTCCGTTCTTATATTTAAGATTGTCTTAAGCACGGACTTATATTCGCTCTCTTCGTCACACATAGATTGTGTCTGACGAAGAGAGCGAATATAAGTTCGTGCTTAAGACGATCTTGAATATAAGAACGGACTATGAATACCGCCCTATGAATACCGGCCTTATAGCGTTTTCGAATAAACGGGGTTTAAACGATCTAGGGTTGATCAATCACTATTTTACTATAAATGCAAGTCTTTCATTGGTGGAGAGGTTGCAATGACGTCATTAACCAATCTTGGGTCGTTCAAATCCTGTATAATCGAAAACGCTATTAGTAGTGTCATTTTCTGAACTTTGCCAGAGATTCTTTTACTGACTTAGTAGTGTCGTTTTTTGAAAGGGTTGACGAATTCGACTTCCCCGAGTTGCGCTACGGGAATTCCTCGCACCAGATGTCAAGAGTCGACGAATTCAACTTTCGCGAGTTGCGCTACGGGAATTTTTTGCACCAGGTGCCAAGGGTCGACGAATTCGATTTTCGGGAGTTGCGCTATGGGAATTTCTCGCATCAGGTCCCAAGAGTTGACGAACTCGAGTACCCTGAGTTGCGCTACGTGCATTTCTTGCAACAGGTGCCAGAGGTCAATGAATTCGACTTCCCCAAGTTGCACTACAAAAATTTCGCAAACATGAAAAAGAGAGAGAGAGAGATATGACATATTTTGATGTAAAATCTAAAATTTTTTAAAATATTTAGTTATCGATAATCTTACCATAATATTTTTATACGCAGAATAATAAAACGAATCAATACGTGTAAAAAAACCCATTGTTATTTTGAAGAAAAAGTATGTAATTTACAATGTACTTTTTTTAACAATTATGCGTTTTCTTTACTACTTCTCATCATTCTAATCATAAAAGTATTACGGTAAGATTATTCATAACTTAATATTTTCAGAGATATTTTAATTTAAATTTTATATCGAAATATGTCAGATTAAAATATAAAATAACTCGAAGAGTATTAAAAAGAACTTCTGCAAAGTATGAAAAAGAAAATTATTATATCCTTTAATCTTGTTAATATTTTATTAACAAATAAACTGCCATGTAATAGAATTTTATTAGTATTAATGAACGAAGAACATCTCATCGACGTCGACATCGATCCAGTCGCAAAACTTATAATGTAAAATAATTTAGTTAATATGTTATTAAGTTAATATAAATGTTATATTCGAAATGTAGAAAAATAATTTAAAAATAATTTAAATTTTGTCACATAATTAATTTTGTACAATTCTGTACATTTTTATGTTAACTTAATTACATATTAACTAAACTATTTTACATTATAACACGTCTTGTGTTTTATATAGCATTTAAGTCATGTAAAACAGATGTTTTATTAGTAATATTAGAAAATAACTAATTACATAAGTCTTGCGTTTGATATCACAGTTACGTTATGTAAAACATAATAAGTGTCATTTTGAATGTTTTAACTAAATTATTTTATGTTTGACATGTCTTTGATTTGATATTATAGTTTTATTTATTATTATTATAGTTTATATTATAGTTATATTTTGTAAAAATTTTAACAAAACTGTGATATCAAACCAAAGATATTTTATATCAGCTATCCATGGCTTTATATCAATGGAGCAGTCAAACCGAAGACATGTTACAACAAAAAATAGTTTAGTTTGAATATTCGAAATAAAACATTTGTTTCACAAAATGTAAGTGTAATACAAAATACTTGTGTTAAATGTAATATAATTTAGTTAATATACAACTGACTTAAGAGGATGCTTAAGTCCTACTTTATCGACCGGTATTTTCAATTTTCTAAAAAGGGTGGCGTTTTTTATTGCTTTAATAGAATTACAAATCCTTTGGTGTAAATAAAGTACATATGCTAATCTTTCGGTAGTTGGTCAAATTTAAACCAAAAAATAAACAAAATTTTTGAAAATTTACCGACAATGTCACCTCAAAGATTTATATCTTTTATATCAAAATTATACTGCTTCAATCTGCAAAACAAGACCATGTGCCAAAGAAGAGCGTATGAAACAATAATAAAAAACCAAAAAAATAGAGCTTAGAGACTTATTTTCAAAACGCCACCCTTTTCCAGATTTATGTAAAGCATGTGTGCAATATAGAAA
Organism: Linepithema humile; assembly: GCF_040581485.1. Taxonomy (NCBI): domain Eukaryota; kingdom Metazoa; phylum Arthropoda; class Insecta; order Hymenoptera; family Formicidae; genus Linepithema; species Linepithema humile. The sequence continues at coordinate 22,418,081 of NC_090128.1, read as the reverse complement.
GAATAACGTAAAAAAGAGCTATAGATTAGTTCCGGGATTTTGGGATAGAAGCGCTATACAGTTCTCAGTGCTATCTGTCATATACAGAATCTTTTAGGTTAGTTATGTGTGTGTTAGTTGTGCGTGTGAGAGTGTGTTATGTGCTACAAAACCCGGCTGAAAAAAATTGGTTGAAAATACTCTGAAGGATAAAAAAAGTGTATGTATTATACATAAATTTTGCAACATTCTTGCAAACATTTATATTATTTAGTTACATACATTCATATTCTAATTTCTGTAAAATACTTTTATTTATGTGCTTTATGTGTATATATTATGTATATTATGTGCTCCATATTATGTATTTATATTTACATCAAAGTATCTATGTAAAAAGTTAATATTATTTTGTATATTGTAAAATAAATGTATATGTCATATAACTTATTTATAAAGCATGCAATATAAAGGTATTTTTAGTTTCTTGTATGTATCATTTGTAAAAAAATCTTGATAAAAAAAAACATTAATTTTGTGACTTGCAATAATTTGTTTTAATATATACTTCTTTTAAATACTTACAATTAGCCTTATTTTATGCGTTTATCTTAGTATCTAAAATACACATCAAAATATAAAATTAATTTCTAGTTCAGTAAAAAAAAAACATTGTAGTCTTACACCAGAGAGGAATGGTAAAATATCATGTATATGTAATAACAAATAAATTACTCTTCCACTGACATTTGTGACGTGACATTTTTGAGGTCCGTCACAAGGGCGAGAAAGCCCGATCGAGGAGGGAAATTTAAGGTCGGAAACCCCACCGCGGGGGGCGACGACCTCTCCTTCTTAATTCTCTTTTTGAGATTGTAGATTTTGCGTTGTAACGAATTATGCGAGTCGTGGTGAGTGGCCAAACTCCCATATTGTAATTAAAGTGGAGCAGCCTTCGTGGGACCTGCGAGGGACTCAGCAGACAGGACAACGGAGGCTCGGACGGCGTGTAGACAGATCCGGAACAAGGTCAAGTAAAATATCCTTGAATAAACAATTAGATTCCAGACAAAGTCGCTACCGTAGATACAATTGCAGATTTGGAGCATATCAAGGCCGGTGGACGCACCGAGAGAGATGATGCCCGAGAGGGAAGCGCGCTCTCACACGCCGAAGACCCGGAGTGGAGTACCCGAAAAAGGAGCTGTCGTAACGAGCCAAAGCAGAATCAGGTCGGAACCTGATCAGTTCCCGGCCGATTTAGAGAAGGTTTGGATCCGTAAACGGAAAAGGCCGCGAGGGACGTTAACGGCAGCTGCTCTAAGAGAGAGACCGGGGTCACCTCGGAGAAGCGTCACCGAGGGCCGAAGTATCGAGGAGCGACGCGAGCATCGAGATCTAGTAAACATCGAAGGATCAAGAATCGCTAATCGATAGCGAGGATCTACATGCGCAGGACGATGCGCGGAATGTCACCGCTGTCCGGCGAGCCTCGCTGTCGTCACTGTTCGGCGAGTCGGCAACCTAGGCGGAACCTCGAGGACCACTACGGGCGTACCAGCGATTTGTAAGGCCACCACTTCGACTTCGCGGTAAGAGCGGTATCAGCAGGCGGCCCGAGCCTCGCGGAATTAAGAACCCGCATATTTTGCGTAACGAATATAGCTTATCTCGAGATGCCTCGCGCTATCATGTGAGGTTAGATTTTGGCCGGGCCCCGCTGACTACCGTTTCTGTAAATTAAGATTTCACCATGCTATCCCCCTCGGGGCTGCTGAGCCGACAGTCGTCTTGCGTTAAATAATGTCTCTCGTCTATAAATGATAATTTCGCGTCTATTTGTGTATTGCTGTACCGAGTGTTAGAATTTTTGGAGTTAGCCTATCGCGTATTTCTCGCCTCGGCCTTCTGTCGAGCGTTTACTATCCGAACCGTGAGAATAATATTAAGACAGAACTCGTATTGTAGGCTAACCGTTAAGGAGAAAGGTTAAAGTCGAGTTAATAGTAACAGCTGTATTTAATGAGAGTGATCGAACTTGCACGCCAAATATTATACCGTGTGAGACGAGAGTACGCGGATTTCCGTGAGTCGAACAGCCAAATCCTGAAGCCTCTCACAGAGATAAAAGAATGTCTCCCCTTCGCGGGATTGTTAAGGCGCCTATCACCCGGCGTCAATCTCATTTGATATCATTTAACCTAATTTATATAATTAAATGTTATTTGTTATGAAATTTATGTGTTCTCAATAACCGTCCGATTTCAGACTCCTCTCTCCAAATCAGTATTTCGCGTCTCGAAAGAACCTCGCCCCTCTGCCATTTGTAGAGTGGTCTAGTCGCGCTTATCGCCGTTGCTCGTTAAAGAAAATCATTGTTTTAACGTAATTTGTTCGTGCGGCGCGTTAATCCCCGCCTGGCGCCCAACTTTAAATATTGAAGTAATCACTAACATCCATTGCATAGAGCAACGAGGTTTGATACGCTTACCGGCGGGTCTACTTCTGCCCGACGGAAAAGTCGTCGCACATTATACACAACTTTGCAGAAATAAATTTATTCTGTGAATTTTGAATGTGTAGTGCAGTTTAAAACACACAGTCGAAATATGTCTATATTTTTGAAATAATAGTTCTGATTTTTCATAAATCACAGTGGTTTTATAAAATGTTCAATTTTAACAGTTTTTATTGGACTGTACTTTAGACAATATTATATTTTGCCATTTCTTTCTGTTGTAAGACAAGAATGTTTCTTTTCTACTGTAATAGAAATACATCTTCGATTTTGATACGTATTTTAAATACCAAGTTAATCACATAAAATAAGGCTAATTGTAAGTATTTGAAAGAAGCATATAATGAAAGATTATTGCAAGTCGTAAAATTAATGTTGTTTCTTTTATCAAAATTTTTTTACAAATGATAGACACAAAAAAATAAAAATATCTTTATATTTCATGCTTTAGAAATAAAAAATATGGCATATATCATATATCATATATTGTAAAAAGAGTATACAAAATGATGTCAATTTCTTAGAAAGATATTTTGATATGAATATAGATAATATGGAGCATATAATATACATTATATATATACATAGAGCATATGACGTAATAAAAGTATCTTACAATAAAGAATAAGACAAGCCAGAGGCGGTTTCCTCGTGGACTGGCAATATAGAATAAGACAAGCCAGAGGCGGTTTTCTCGTGGACTGGCATTAGAAAATTCTTATTCTTGTCTTCAAGCCAGAGGCGGCTTTCTTGTGGACTGGCAATATAGAATAAGACAAGCCAGAGGCGATCTAACGTCAGCTGACCGTTTAGAAAAAAGAGAGCTAAAGGCGATTAATTCGTGAACTGGCAAATTGTAAGAAATATTGTCAGAGGCGATCTAACGTCAGCTGACAGTTTAGAAAAAAGAGAGCTAAAGGCGATTTATTCGTGAACTGGCAAATTGTAAGAAATATTGTCAGAGGCGATCTAACGTCAGCTGACCGTTTAGAAAAAAGACAGCTAAAGGTGATTTATTCGTGAACTGGCAAATTGTAAGAAATATTGTCAGAGGCGATCTATCGTGAGCTGACAATTTTTAATAAATATAGTCAGAGGCGATCTAACGTCAGCTGACAGTTTAGAAAAAAGAGAGCTAAAGGCGATTTATTCGTGAACTGGCAAATTGTAAGAAATATTGTCAGAGGCGATCTAACGTCAGCTGACCGTTTAGAAAAAAGACAGCTAAAGGCGATTTATTCGTGAACTGGCAAATTGTAAGAAATATTGTCAGAGGCGATCTATCGTGAGCTGACAATTTTTAATAAATATAGTCAGAGGCGATCTAACGTCAGCTGACCGTTTAGAAAAAAGACAGCCAAAGACGATTTATTCGTCAACTGGCAGATTTTAAGAAATATTGTCATAGGCGATCTAACGTCAGCTGACAGATTTGAAAAAATTTGTATTTATGTTAGTTAGCAATTTACTGCACGTGTGGTCTGTTTATATTTTATCAGATAATTTATAAGGTTATTGAACCTTTTTTCTCGCAATTGAAATTCTATCGTATGGCTGAATGATGTACATACGAGACAAAATAGACTTATACAAGGTGTCTAATAGATATAAGTTAGACATGATAAAATATTTTATTTGAAAAATGTATGTATAATACTATATATCTAATTGGAAAAATATGTTATATGCTTTTCCTATTTTTATTTTTATGTAATTAATACAAAATAAATAAATAAGTTAATTAATTATTAAATACATACATATACATATTGAATATAGTTATCTTTATTTTGTATAGGCGTGTGGCCTAATGGATTGTGTTCGACTTGGTGAGAAGTGAGATAGAGTCAATTGTGTAGAAATGTGTTTATTTCTTTGTCAGAGAGAAGTATGTATGTACAGGTGTGTGTGTAACTTGAGTGCGCCAGCGGCGCATTCGCGGCAGAGTGTAAGGCCGCGAGTTTCGAATGAAAGGTGACGGGCGCGGTAAGATATTACCGGCCGCGTCTGCGTGGTTGGAATCGGGTCCTTAACAGGACGATTCATGCGAGGGTGCGTGTTGCATCCCGGCGGCGAGGTTTGCGTTGCGGTGGAGTATGTCTCCGTTGTGCCATGCGCTGCGACCGTCCGGCTCTCGATGTGAGTCGCAAGTGAGTCTGCGAGCCGAGGCGGGAGAGGCCTTCGCATTCGGATGTCCCCCGGAACGTGAGTGTCACGTGGGGGCCGAGTCAACCGGGCACAGAACTCTAAGGGAATTATTTTCCGCTGTAGAGTCTGTGGTGGCGACGGCGATGCTGGTGCGTCAGCTGACCGTAGCTGTACATCCTACGTGAGGTGTGCGGTCAGAGCTGAGACTGAGTCTTTCGCTTCCGTGCCTTCCCAGGCACTGTGAAAAGTCGAGAAGACTTGCTGGTTGCGCTCTTCGAAGCAGAGCTGTGACTCCGTTCAAGGGCCCTTTGTGAGAGCTCGCCTTGAAGCGAGTGAGTGAGTAAAGATCTGCGGAGCAGCTCTTTTATATCTCGTCGATCGAAGCTTGATCGCGAGAAAGCTCTTCACCGCCTGCGCAACCTGGCGGTGGGTCCGCAAGCTTATAACTGGTAGAAGGCCTGCGGCGCGTAGCGGCGCCGCGGCGTATTATGCCGCTTCAGTACAGCTGTGTGGCGGTGAGCCGCCACATTTTGTATTTTATATAACTAAAATAATATATACTTTCATTATTTCAGTCATTATCATATAAAATACAAAATAAAGATAACTATTTATTGAATATATGTGTATATGTATATATTAATTAATTGATTAATTAGTTATTTAGTATTTACTACATAAGGATAAAAATAAGAAAAGTATATGACATTTTTCTTTAGTGATATATATAGTATTATATGTATATTTTTCATTTATTATTTTGTCATATTTAGTTTGTATTTATTTGACACCTTGTATACGCCTATGTTTTCTCGGACATTATATTGCAGCCTTGCGACAAAATTTCAGTCGAGGAAACAAGCGCATCGTTTGTTTACAAACTTTCGATGACACACGTACACAGACCACACGTCAGTGTAGTGAGTCACCACTATAAACAAATGCGTACACACGGACCTACGCGGCATAGGTCCGTAGGCTGCGCCAATAATGTCATTTTATTTTTAGTACCATTGAAATGATGGCGCTTTCGCGTCGGAGTTCGCCCGTCACTTTAGCATCCTCTTAATATAAATGTTACATCCGAAATGTGCAAAACTTATTAAAAAATAATCTCAATTCTGTCACATAATTAATTTTGTACATTTATAAAAAAGTAGGTGATATAACACAAAAATTCATAAATGATAAGGTCTGGCCAAGTTCCAAAAAAGACATTCCAATATGTTTATATTTTAATAATTATCTAAATTTTTAATATATCACCAACATGAAAAGTAACTGATATGTTATTCAAGGTGCAAATCTAAAATAAACATACATAAAATATTCATAAAATGTATAAATAAAACTGATCAAAATTTGATAAAAAAAAAATTAAGTTAAAATAACAAAATATTTATTAAAAAATACAAAAACACTTGGCGCTGCCAACGGGCTTCACTCATCCCCCCCCCCCTCCTAGCGCAATCCCTTTACGCCAGTGCTCGGAATTAGTCTGAACATTTCAGCCGATTTCCGTGATATACGCCTCCTTTCCTCTCCTTACCGCGCGCGCCGCAGCCGCTAGAGCCAGCGCCGCCGAGCGTTAGGAGCGGCACTATCCGATTATGAGTGGGTTTTTCTCTCTATTTATTAAAACTTTAAAAAATTTATTAAAATTTATTAAAAATAAATTTTTTATTTTTAAATTTATTAAGTGAAAATATTTCAATAGATTTCCACTTAATAAATTTAAAAATAAAAAATTAATTTTTAATAAATAAATTTTAATAAATTTTTTAAAATTTTAATAAATAGGGAGAAGAACCCACTCATAATCGGATAGTGCCGCTTCTAACGCTCGGCGGCGCTGGCCATAGCGGCTGTGGCGCGCGCGGTAAGAAGAGGAAAGGAGGCGTATACCACGGAAATCGGCTGAAATGTTCAGACTAATTCCGAGCACTGCTTTACGCCATTTCCTCCTTTCCTCCCCCCCCCCCCCCCCCCCCCGTCAAGAGGCTCCACCACCCCTTCACCTCTTTACATCTTTACACCTATAGTATTATGAAACAACAAAAATGAGTAATAATGTAATAATAGCATAATTAATTGACATCATGTAATTAATTGACATTATGTAAGCGAACATGTTGTTCGGTGTGGAAGCGCCAAGTGTTTTTGTATTTTTTAATAAATATTTTGTTATTTTAATTAAATTTTTTTTTAATCAAATTTTGATCAGTTTTATTTATACATTTATACATTTTATACATTTTATAAATATTTTATGTATGTTTATTTTGAATTTGCACCTTGAATAACATATCAGTTACTTTTCATGTTGGTGATATATTAAAAATTTAGATAATTATTAAAATATAAACATATTGGAGTGTCTTTTTTGGAACTTGGCCAGACCTTATCATTTATGAATTTTTGTGTTATTTTGTACAGACTAATATTAAGAATGAAATGTGAAATTAAGTAGCTTCTCAGTTCAACTCTGCTTTTCCTTCAGCGATTCCTCTCAAGCTTCATGAAATATTTAGACTCAGTTTCATCGATAATCGATAATTATTTAATCTCGTCTCTCGTAATTACTTAATTTGTTGCCCCTCTTTAGTTTTTCAATTACGACGCAATTAAAGAAAACAAGATTACAAAATTTGATTTCAGTATTTTCAATGAATTTATCATACCTTGTTTCATTTGTTACATTAACTACAGGTAGATGTGAAATTAAATTTCCGCTGAAACGAATCTTTGAATATTATATTTGAGGGAGAATTTCAAATTTAAATAATTGTTCTGCAATTTTTGTGATATAACTTGCACTCAGCGGCGCAGAAAGAGAGACACAGAAGGCCGCTAATCGAGATTAATTAGCGACGATCGATCGGTGCGGCCGAGCCTGGCTATGTCTCTACACGATGGAAAGAAACCTATTTACAAAAGAGTGTGCGCTCTCCGTCAGATCCGGCAGCCCGCTCTTTATCCTACACTCAAAAAAATGATCTTGCAATAATAGCTAAAATTTTCTAGGTGTAAAAAATTAACTAAAACAGATAAATGATTAGCAACTGTTGTGATATTGCATATGTAATTACTTAATCAGTTTAGATGACAGAAACAGAATATATATCTGTATTGTTTGTGAACTTTAAAAAGAAAGTTTCTCTAAAGCGCCTATCTATATAAGATCAATCACGTGTTAGATCATGCAATGAATAACATTTAGCAATGGTACCTAAATTTTTCAGAAGCTATTGCTAGAACATTACTGCTATAAATTCTATATGTGACAAACAATGTTTTCACAGATACGAAAAATAGCGATACATTCTTGTTGCGATATCTAGAAATCTAACTACATCAGAGAAATATTTTTTTGAGTGTACACGTATATTTACGATATACAAAACTAGCTTACACTTATATATGGAACACTCAACTCTACAACACTATAAAACGTAGAAGCTTGTACACCCCGTCTCGAGAGTAGGCTACGTGTGTTCGTGTCGACACCATGTCCGCTCCAGCACCCCTCCGCAAACGATGGCGCGAATTATCGTCGCCGCTCGTCAAATCTCCTCTCTCCTCCTCTCGGCCCACTCGCACCTCTTTTTTTTCGGTTTTTTTATTAAGACTTCACTGCAAAATTTGTACTACGCTTAGGCCAGCCGTTGCTGCTGAGCTAGTTCGAACGGGCAAGAGGGTCGTCTCCCCCGCGTTGTGAACAATACGCAACCGCGGCTTTCGCGCACGTTCCCCGTAATAGTGTTCCTCATTATTGTCGTGTCTAGTGGTTTTTATTCAGACTTTGTTGCAAACAAGGGTTAAATCAGGACGTTTCCTGTCGCGGGAAGCTGATTAACCGTGTTTCTTTTTTTTTGTGGATTTCTGTTGTTTTTGCCGACTCGCGACTCTTTAAACTCGATCTCGCATAATTGGATGAAGTACAGAAAATCTCCGCTTCGAACGTATTACGCGTATTATATATGTTTTACATTGCTAATTAATGGAGTTATGCGCTTAATTGGCGCATCTCTAACAGTATACCGTATCATTGCATAAAATTATGAGAATTTATATTATTATTTAATAATTGATATAATTCAATAATAAAATACACGTGCGTTTAATCTACATATGAAAGCCTCGCGAAACAAGCAGTATTCCATTTTCAATTGATTTGATTTTTCATGAATATGCAGAAACAATAGTCATTTTATTCAAATAACGGAATCTATTGTAAAACATGACACTGAAAACAGAATATATAAAAATCTGTGAAATAAGCTTTATTTAATTTTTAATTTATCTGAATTGTCGTAAATTGATCGCTTTATTCAATTACCGTGATAAATCATAAAACATGGAGTTTAAAAGAGCTTTTTGAATTTCTCTCTTATATCGTTTAAGATTTATTTCCAAGCCGATTCGAGTTTCCATTTCCACTAAATCAGAGTGCAGCGAACGAATTAGCTCGAAGCGGAAGTCAGCGAAACAAAAGCACATAGTGAACAAAAGAAAGAAAATAATGAAAAAGTCCTCTCGAGTCCATATCTCGCTTTCCGCATAATTAACTCTCGAATGCGTCCTTCTTGTAGACGCATCCGAGAGTTAATAATTCGGACGTCCAGCGACGTTCGCGTCATTCGTGTTTCATCTGCGAGTTGCAATGAGCGCCGACGGTTTGTCCGGGTGGTGGTGCGTCGCGATGCTCGAGGGAGAAACGCGATGAGGTGGTGATGGTCGTCGTACGGCGGTCGACGCGATGGTCCCAACCCTCGATGGCACCCTCGTACCGATGGCGGCGGTAATCAGATCATAAAATCACGCGTGCGCGCCGCCGATCACCGTCGCTTTCCCGGTCGCCGTCGTCGTCGTCGTCGCCGACAGCTGCTCTTCCGCCTCCATCATCTTCAATTTGCGCACCACCTGCGCGTGTTCTTCTAGCAGCCGGGCGAACTCGCCTCGTCTGGTCTCAGCCTCCACCTGGATCTGCTTGATCCTTTCCCGCGGTCCACCCGGACTGTCCAGCGGCGTCTGCGATGCCGAATTTTGCGAGCTGCTCTCGCGCGATAATCCGTCCAGATCGGAGCTGTCGCTGAGAATCGAGTGCGAGTCCACGTCGTCTACAATAAGGCTGCAAGTACAGGCGCGATGTAAAATATATTATTTTATAGAGTGCGATTAATAATCTACAGAAAAGATTGGCATGCTCAATACGAAATCAAAAGATACGCGGAAGCAAGGTGATAGAAAAATATGCCGCTTGAGATTTGAAAAAATCTTATTTTAAGTCATACGGGAAGTGAAAGTAATTAAAAAATAAGAATAGAAATTATGACGCAGTAGGAAAAATTAAATGAAATAGAAAACGATAATAGCAGAATTCTTTTTAACGTGGAAAAATATTTTCTTTACTGCGAGACAAACATTTCGTCCAAACAAATTAATTTCGACTGTCAGTGTAGAAACCATTGTAATATTTTTACAGAATCCCAGATTATTGTAATAAATTTCAATTTTAATGAACCAATATATAATATTATTTTGGGACAAGTGAATGGAAATAAATATATGTGTGGGATCACTCGTGGAGCATGAATTAGTTTTAGAACGTAAATAGATTTGCGCCGGTGATATCGCGATTTGTTCGACGACACACATACGTGTGCGCGTCTGTCTGAAAGCTAGAACAATTGCCATTTACTTCTATACCGAATCTACGTTTCCTCCACGTTCTGTTTTCATATATTACAAAATAACATTGATCATTCCGCGTCCAATCCAATTTCACGTTCTATCCATCCTATTTTTTCGCGGGCGCATGACGTACCGCGGTAGCTCATTGTTTCCTAGGTTAAACCAATGTCACCATCGGATGTCCCCCTCCAAACCCAATAACTTTTGTATAGAATATTTTTTATCTGACCATTTCCTGCGAAGTTAACAGGGGTGGTCAGTTAAAATGGGACACCCTGTATTGTATTAATTACTTTTACTTTCTATTTACATGTCGATAATAAAATTCTGAACTACAAATGTTAGAATTGCAAATGCGTATATCTCCTTATCCTTAATCCTCCTTATGATTAATGATCCTATTTCAGAACATGTAAAGCTGTTTTTCTTTCTCCAGCTTCACACGCTAAACAAACAAATATACTACAAATATTTCAAAATTACAAATATTTTAAACAGTAAAGACGAGCTTTTTAGAACTCATACAAAAGATTCGAATATATAATTTATATATTATTGGCACGCTTGAAATGTTTAAACAATTCAAAGTAAAAAAACGTTGAGTTTGGATATCTTAGATAGTTCGAATAATTTTGAAGCAAAAATAGTATGCATTGAAAATAGAAAACAAATCGCTTTAATAAAATTTTTTAATAAAATAAATTTGTTTTGAAATTTGTATAATTTTTCAAATAAATATTTGTTTAAAAGACGAATAAAAGCGCGCAGTAAGTATTTTTTAATACCTTAAGCCATGATATAAATAAAATTACCATAATTTAAAAGAATTAAACGTACAAGGTAAAGATTTTTTTTTATATCCAATCAATAAAGTGTGTATTTCACATAAGTTTTTTTTAATATTTGAATTATAATAATTTCCGAATATTTTATTCAATTTAAAATTTCCAAACACTACTTTTTATGAGATTTTCAATAAACAGATTTGATATTAAGCGGAAAATTAAACAAAAAGAAATCTACAATAAATTTTTGGACTCTTGAAGATTTTTCGTATATGCTGAATATGTATAATGTGCATGACAGAATTGTCAGAAGCTAATGTAGAAATAAATATTCTATATTTAGCGTTACAGTGGAATTTTATTTTTAACATTTTCTAAAATAACTATTTAAAGAATAATATCTTTAAAATGGTTACTTTTTTTGTATAAGTACGTTTAATTAAATATCGAAATCTAGGCAAGTCGAGCAACGCGCGCGTGACTCTGTTAAACGTGATTTTACGAGAGTCTAAAGTGTTATTGGGATATAAATTTGCCGGCCGATACGGCTGACAATCGTCCAGGAAAATGAGAATGATCTTTGGGGAAAATCCCTCAACGCAGAAATAAGAGCCTGTAGTGTGTTAAATTCTGACATTCTACATGATTTCGTGTATCTAAATTTTTAATTTGTATCATTTCTGAACTTCGTACTTTTCGTTATTTATGAGATTTTACTTGTTAATGTGTGCATATGTACCGATGTTACTAAAGTAATAAAACATGACAAAACATAACAATTTTATGAGCAGCCATAAATGCTGTTTTATATTATTAAATTCTTATCTCCATAAAATCTAAAAATTTCACTCATAACATCAACCTTACTAAATTATAAATTTCACTTATCCTGAATGCGTTTTAAAGTTATACTCCTTAATCTGTTCTAAGAGAATCAAATCAATTAAGATACAAATTACGCAAAAGAGTTCAACAAGTTTTACGAGCTTTTAGCATGATTGTAGGACGTTAAAGCTCAATGCGTTTATCGATGCTGTTCGATCGTCCCATCGGTCACTCAGTCAGTAGGGCAATCAGTCGTATCAATTAGCCAGTTAGCAGGCAATCGTTCGTCGTTTCGTGATATCTCGTCGTCGGTGGAGGTGAAGAGGTGGTCGAGCGTATTGATGTAGGCAGGCAGGCAAGTTTTTCAGTGCGACCGCGTTGAGCTGAAGTCGAGAGGAAAGCCCCGTATATCCCACATCAATCCCCATTCTCCTCCTTCGCACGTACACATCCCCCGCGTATATCCAACAGCTACCTACCTATCTGCAGCGCAGACCTATAATTTCCAGGCAGCACAGAGGCCTACACCCTGAGCCCGGAGCCGGGCGAGGACCCGTCAGCCGGAAGCGGAGAGCCAGGAGGGTGCGCGCGTGCGTGGATCAGTCGTCGTCAACGTCGACGTCGACATCGCCGTCAACGGCGATACGCCGGGCGGCGGGGAGGTAGGAGTCCTGTTTACAGGATAAAAGGATTTTCTCCGGTCGCTGCCTGTCAGTTTATCGTGGCGATACACGATCGACACATCCCATCGCACAGCGTAGTGTACGAGAGAACCACACGGTGCCACACACTACAGACAGCGCGTGCCACCCGAAAGCTCTCTCACCCTCGCGATTGTGCATCGCGCACGCGCCACGCGCCTATTGCTTATCTGCTCGCTCTCAACGCGATCGTCTCTACCCTCTTTTCACAGCTGCCGCTGCCGCTGCCGCCGCCGCTGTGTCTCCTCTTTTCGCTTCCTCTTTCTCTTCTCTGGTACAGAGAGAGGGCCTGCCTGTGTGCGCTGGTGTGATATCGCGTGTTTCCCGGTATCGTTCGGCATCAGGTGAGTCGCACGCTCTCGCGCTTTCCTTCCCGTCTATCCGTATACGTCCGTCCGCGGTGCATCATTTTTCGTTCATTCTCATCGAGTGTTGTCTGATAGACGTCTGCTCGTGAACGTGATGGCCACTCTCAAGAAATTATTAGTTCCGTTGTTTGAACTCGATGAGGTGAACCATCCGCCGAACACCGCTAAACAACGATAAAAAAATGTGTTTGTTTCGTTAAATCGACCACACCAGTAGCCAGCCTAAATCAAACTAAATATCAAGCCCATCGTACTCAATAATGAATCATTTACATTAATTAAGGGGAAACCTTACCAGTACTGTTCCCACTTACCAGCCATTGAACTTTTCCGTGTCATATTCTCCGCAGACGCCGTCGATATTGATCCTACGTATAGAGAAATTTTATTATATCATTAATTTAGGTCATTTAATTCCCATCATTTAATTGCCTGGATTGTTTCCATAAATATTAAAGTTAATTGAACCATTTACTGTCTCCTTTCGTGATCGCACCCTATCGTTTTCAATAAAATTCAAATTTATTCAATTCCATTTGTATTAACAAATATTTATGGAAATTATCCGCAAAGAATGGAATAAATCATACTGATAAGAAAATGTAACACTTTTAATTGTTATAAATGAATTAAAGAAATATTAACTCGCGCGTGTCGTAAATTAATATCAAGAAATTTAAAGATCGAGAAAAATTGTTTTTACTAATTGTAAGATTAAAACTTGACATAAAAATAAGCCCGTTCCATTACATTCAAAGATGAAACAAACTATTAAAAATGTACCAAGATTTACATTTAAACTTGACGTAAAAAAAAATATTATAGACATTAGAAAGAACATCTGTTTAGTATTCGTACCAATGCTATTTTTTCTGGCCATATCCTCGGCGGATGAAGTCTTGCGTCGCTCGACGCGCAAATTCGGGATCGTGAATGGTGGCACTTGCGTGATGTCATTATTGTATGGATGTCGTATGGTTCGATATTTGTCCAAAGAGTTACTCGGAGAGTGATTGTCGACCGACAATTTGGTCCTTTGATTTCTATAATTACAGAAATGATAAAGCTAAGCGTTGCGCATTTATTCTTGAGAATTCTAAAGCAGTACTCGGAATTAGTCTGAACATTTCAGCCGATTTCCGTGGTATACGCCTCCTTTCCTCTCTTTACCGCGCGCGCCGCAGCCGCTATGGCCAGCGCCGCCGAGCGTTAGGAGCGGCACTATCTGATTAGGTTCTATGAGTAGGTTCTTCTCCCTATTTATTAAAATTTAAAAAAATTTATTAAAATTTATTAAAAATAAATTTTTTTTTAAATTTATTAAGTGGAAATATTTCAATAGATTTCTACGTCACCCATGAGGTACTAATACTGACACGTTTTTCAAAAAGTGGTTTCTATCTACATTATTGCATCAATTGTTCATTCTCATAAAAGGCTAAGAAAATCTAATTAAGAAAATCTCTTTTATATATATTTTTTTTTAAATTAAGAATTTATTTTTATCTTTAGTGGAATAGGTCTACGGGGGAAACCATTTAAAAAAAAACGCGTCAGCATTAGTATCTCATGGGTGACGTGGAAATCTATTAAAATATTTCCACTTAATAAATTTGAAAATAAAAAATTTATTTTTAATAAATTTTAATACATTTTTTAAAATTTTAATAAATAGGGAAAAGAACCCATTCATAATCAGATAGTGTCGCTCCTAACGCTCGGCGGCGCTGGCCCTAGCGGCTGCGGCGCGCGCGGTAAGGAGAGGAAAGGAGGCGTATACCACGGAAATCGGCTGAAATGTTCAGACTAATTTCGAGCACTGTTCTAAAGGTATGCACATTTCGGTGGATAGACGTGTGTGGTATTAATTAATTAACAGTCGCAGCATTCGTTCATTACGCTGAGTGTTTTCCATCATAACTAGGTCAAATGAGATCTTTGTTTAGACGGGACAATGCAATGAGTGTCTACAGATGAAAATAAATTAGTTACATTTATAATTTAACAATATTAATGATTTATGATGAATGCTGAATATGTATAGATATGCATTCATCTCAGACAGTTAGATATTTTTTTTAATCATTTCACGAGCTATTAAACGCGCGCCCAAGCACTCGTTTATTTTTGCAATAATTATTAATTAGAGCGTTGAACAATCATTACGTTGACCCGTTTATACAACGTTTGTAATTAAATGCAACTTGACTGACCTCAACGTTAATTGCACTTGCCTCTCGATATTGTTTAACATATCCTGCACCACCTCGAGGAGCAGTATGAATTGTTCAAGATTTAACGCAGTGTTCACGGTTTGCGGTATCAGCGACGGCATCGCATGCAGCGCTATCCAATTGACCGACAGCCCATACTTTTTGTCGGTCAGCATCAGTCTGTAAATATTTGAACGCGAACGGGCAAAAAGTGATTAGTCATGTTATCATTTCTTTTTTTTTCAAATGAAATACTATCCCCTTGGGATACGAACAATCTCTTTTTTTGCATTCTCTTTTTCCGGTTTTCTTTCTTTGTTATATTGTTGAGCATAGAATCTGTTATCAAGTTACTTTATTGCAGATTAAAATGTGCTCTAGCTAATTGCTTTACTTTTATAGTGAGATAAAACAGGTTCTATTTTGGATTGTTGTAGCAAAATACATTATTTAGCTTAGGTTCATCCCAGGCATAATATAGTGTCCAAATCCTGATAACTACTATTAACTGCTTGCCTCAACAATTAAATACGCAAAAGTGAGATGATATTTTGTATCATGTTTTCAGCGTTTGAATATCGAATACAAATATAAAACAAAATATATATTATTCGTATCTTTTTTGTATCATTTTATAGTCATATGTTTTGGACATAGATTTGTTGCTTTTCTTAATTGTAAAGAAAACTTAATTTTTATATATTTTCTACGCATTAGGCAAGTAGTTAATTGTTGTTATTGAAAGAAAACCGATTAGGCACATGAAGGAATCCACGTAATTTTGAAATCGTTTTTATTTCACTTACTTACAACCCGCATGAGAATATCGGGCTCTTGCAGCTTGTTGATTTTACAGAGCAGCGGTAGGATAAAGTCGATAATTTTCTGCTTGTCTAGACGAGTCAGAATACACGACATTACGTCCACCAGCACTCGCGAGTCCGTCACCAAATTTTTGGTGACGGCGTCGAACAATTTCGGTAATACCATATTGTGTATAGCGTCGTCCTCGAGATAATTGGTCACTTTTGTCACGGCCACGAACGCTGCCGTCTGACAAACAAGCGAATCAATCGTGCCGTTAATACAAGAATTTTTCAAAAGTATAGTAAATTTTTTTTAATTTAAGGAATTTAATTTTTTCAATCTCAGAGTTTAGCTGTAGCAATTGCTGAGATTTTCTTTATTCTGCGTATCGCATAACTTTACGGTATTAAAAAATATTTTCTCGTCTTTCTGAAAAGTGAATTCCTGATCGTTTACTTACTCGCACTTGATCGGTCGAATTTCCGAAGGCCATGTACAGCACCGCAAGCACTTCGCGCTCGTTTACCACGGGTGTCTTCTCGAGGAGGACGTGCAGATTCTCCAACAGGGCTACAGTTCCCTGAATTGACCTTCGACCGACGAAGAAAATTCTGTAGGGGAGAGAGAGAGAACAAAAGAAAGAAAATGACGGTGGGGTGAGATGAAATATGTTTATCGTATTTCGCGCGGTCTCGCGTTTATTTCCTTTCTATATAGTACGTACTGAAGTGAGGGAAACAAGAACTTCATGTACTCCTCCGTGGAACTATTTTGGATGATGTACAGCGTAGGCTTCAGTACGGCAGACATCACTTCCTGCGTTTGTAGCTCCTCGATAAGGTTCGTCCAGACGTGCTGATACCAGATTTTCTGCGCAAACGGGAAACTTGCACGTGATATGCGACGTTTCTCGCGAAAACGAGGTTGCACGCGTACAATTAGGACGCATTGAATTACAGAGCAGATAGAGTTCAGTTTACGATTTTTGCAGTTTTTACTAGAACTAAAAACTGAAATTCTTCGGAATATTTTGCGCGATCTCGATGCAATGATAAGAAAGATATGTCGTAATTATGATTTTTATATCATTTGAGCTAGAATTCTTCTTGTTTTCTTTTGTCTTAAATTTGTAATAAATATATTACACGTACCCTCGGCACAAACGGCAATGCATCTGTTAATGTCGTTGTAAAAAAGTGGTCCTTCTGATACATGTCCTTCATTCTGCTGACGTCGAGAAATTGTAAAGCGTGTACGACCGGGTCCTCGAAGAATTTTATCATGGTTAAAACTTGTGCGGTTGGTCTCTGCTCGGGCTCTTTGTGTAAAAGTCGCGTCACAGCTTCTCGGAGAGGTATCGGTATCAATGGCAAGATAATAGTGACTTGATCGTCAAGCTGGTTAAAAAAATCACGATAATAATGAAGTTTTGTCTTGAATTTATATTAAATATATTAAAACTTTCAGATAATATCGCTAAATTGCTACAATAATCGATAATTTAGTTTTTTATGAAATAATAATTGTCTGCGAGAACAATAAAAAATTTTTTAAAAATTTTATCACGAGGAATGGTAGTCTGCTTTTTTATATCATAAATAACTTTTCGAAAATTATAGTTGCCTCGTAATAAATTAATAGTGTACATTGAATACTGAGCAAAACTGTTAATTAAATTGTTAAATCATGATACGCAATTTAAGGCCACATAGTATAGCTATTTGGTAAAATTAAATCAATACTTTTGATTTTATAATAAAATAAACAAATAAGAGAGGTATCTCGTGCAAACGGGAATCACTACAAATAAATTAACAGGAGCACGCTTTTTCACTTTTCAATTAGATATCCAGCAAATTATAACTGTATTTTCATACGCAGCAATAAAAAAATTAAGCTGAGAAGAAAGAAAATGTAACGGTAGATTGAAAGAAGGATGAGTAAAAAAAGCCAATTTTGGCCCCCGGAGCGGTAAGTAAAAACGTATGTTTTTTTGTAACTTTTGAGCTGCTGAATCTGATTCTGACCTTTAAAAATTTTTTACTTTCCCAGAAAAGTATCAAGAAAGTATTAAAAGTTTTCAAAGGTCAAAGTCAGATTCAGCAACTCAAAAACTACAAAAAAACATATCACTTTCACTTGTCGCTCCGGGGGCTAAAATCGATCCATTTTACTCATCCGCCTTTGCTTCAACAATGAATGCAAAATCAGGAATTTATCTTCCTTTTAGAGATTCTTTTAAAGATCATCCGCAATTTTTTTCGCGTTTCCGAAGACAATCGTCTCGTCGCGGATAAAAAACTTACAGTCTCGAGCTGCTTGAGATAATCTGAACAGCTGTGATTCGTCTGTATCAGTGATCGGCCCTGATTGTAAATCGCGCATATCGTCAAGCCAAAGCTAAACATGTCGGCGGGATAGTTCGCGGTCTTTTTCTGCTGAATCTCCGGCGCTGCAACATATTGCACGTCGCTTTACAAACGCATCGATCCTTCGTCGACGAGGCGTGAAGAGATCAGCAATGCAAATGAGCAAAGAAATCGTTTTGCGTGGCCACGACAGGAAAAGCTGCTTCCAGTAATGTTCAGTGAGAGGCACGATCAAAGCCGCGGGATGCAAAGTACTTCCCGATTTATCGTCCAAGTTTGGAGATAATGAAGTTTTTTTTTGTATAAATCTGTTACCATTAATGATATTGGAACGTTTTTCCTTGTGTATAAACTTTCATGTATAATCAAAGTATCGCGAAAGTCATTTATTCTTCGAAATTTTATAAACTTTCGATCAAAATGTAATCCCCGAATGATTACAAGACAAGAGTTCGAGTTATTTCGTTGCGATAACAACAGTATAATTAGATTTCTATTTTTCGCATTCAGCATTAAATATAACTCTGTAATACCGAGATTGCTTCATCTGATCCCGCGCAATGTGGACACGGCAGGGAAAGCAAACAACCGCGTTTAATACTAGATGTGCACACAAAATATAGATTTTAATCTCGCTATTACATAAAGATCGGTTTCCATTTGCAAAGAAAATTTGTATTTATAGAAATATGAAAACTTTCTTTCTCTTTCTCTCTCTTTCTCTTTCTCTTTCTCTCGCTCGTTCTCGAAGCAGTTTCTCTGTCGTGGGCGCGCGTCTAAGAGACTTGGCGACATCTACCTGTGTAATCGAGATTCGGTTGAGTCATTTTCGGCATGTGCTTCGTCCACGGTTGCACGGTTACCGGTAAGTCATTGCCCCTCTCTAACAAGCGAAAAGCATTCTAAAGCAACATACTACAGCAGAGATCATGCATCTATTTTTCTTAACTATTGATATCACAGTCTAATCGATACGATATGCGTAATCTATCTTTATTGATTCATGTTTTAAATATTTCATAATATGTGTTATATTAATATATCCAAAGTGATGTATTATGGTAATTCAACAATAATGATTTTTTTTTAAATTAATTGATATAATATTGTTATTTTATATTTATTTAATTGACTGACGTATCGTTATATTCAGTTTTGTGTGAACAATTAAAAAAATTGCAACATGTATTTTATTTTGAAAATTCCTAGAAAATTATTGACTAAAAATGGCTAAGCTCCTATTAGTATATCTAAATTTAGTACAAGGGTTGAGATTGGACTCACCGATAAACTCAAACCCTGACAATTTCCACGTGCCTTTCTTTGGGTGCGTTCCACTTAACGCCCGCAACGCTCCTAGAATCATTTTATCTTCGTTTAACTTTCGATGAAAAACAAGGATAAAATGATCCTAGGAGCGTTGCGGGCGTTAAGTGGAACGCACCCTTTGTGATAATAATGCTTGTCGGACAAACATTTCTATGGAGAACTTTACGGTTGCTATGAAGAAATAATAGAGCCTCTGTAATCTGCAAAAAATGAATCCATAATATTCGCTGTTGAATTCCGTTTTAATTTCCGTAATAATTCCGAAAATTTCAACGTTTTGTTAAATAAATTCTGCTCCAGGTTTAATATAACAAAAGTTAAAAAAATATGAAGAGAGCAAATGCGAATTAATATATATTATTACGTAGGATATTAAAGTTGAAACAGTTGTATTATATTATACATAAGCTCTCGTTACAGGAACGTTTATTTATAACTTTATTTTAAGCCATTATCAACCTATTATAAAACGTTACAGTAGTTGCAGTATTGTGCAACTACTTTGAAATATGTCAAATGCACTAGTTGCGAAATATGTCAAATGCATAGTGTGAAATACATCAAACTATTATAGCAATGATGTATGTCCAGAGGATATTTATGAATGCGATATGTGTCGAAAGAATAATGCCACTAAAAAAAAACAATTTATTAACTCTCAATATCGAAAAACTAAAAAAAAAATAGTTCTCACCGCGCTCTTAAACTCACACGAATTGGTCGATATTTGTTAATCAATATCTCATTATCGCGGCGAGAAGAGGCCCGTGGCGATACAGCCCACAGTTATTTGGTTAGGCGCGTGACGAAGCGTGGGAAGAAGCGCTCTACAAATCACAACGGCAACATACGAGTGAAGATCCTTGCGTCTTAGCGACCACCACGTAACAGTTGGGGTTGTCTTTTCCCGCCGCGCGCTTAGGCTCGCGAAAATTGGCCGATCTTCTTTAATTAATTTCTCGTTAATTATTGCGAAAATCGCGAAATGGTAGAGGACTTTTCTACTCGGTTTAACCCGCTCTACCTGCACCCGAGAAATGATTCAGCAATTACCAGACTATTTTTTTGAAGTTATTATTTAAACTTAACTTTTTTAAACACTATTTTTGTTAACACTATATTTTGCCCTTAAATCTTTGTTACCTTTGCAATAACATCTTTGTCTTGATCTGTCCCTATGATTTCAATTTGTGTTAATTTTGATATTATATTTTTTTATGTTATTTAATATCATTTTACATTTCTACTAAATTGAGATATTACACTTCGTCAAACATATAATTGCGAATTCAAGTCGTTAGACGCGCTGTTACACGGTGGCGCAAGTTTGAAGGAGTTAACGGCATTAACCATTCTATTACGTTTCGTAATACATTGTATTATGCGAGCTACGTCAGGCAGCAGCGTCACTATGATGAAGTTGTGATTTCTCGCGGTTGCAATCAGCAACTCGTTTTTGAGAGAATTTACTTTGATCATACTGTCTCTCTTTCTCTCTGCTTTTCTCTCTCGGCCAAACACGCATGCGCTTGTATTTGACTTAATTTTCCGCAACGCGATCTCGTTATTTCATCTATGTTATGATGCTGTGCTTACGCACAATGTCACGGTCATGCATGCGTACTTGTGTTGCGAGATCACCTCTTTCGAGCGAAAAGAGGTCGATCGCATAATTTTCACCCCAACAATAAAAAAGTAAAAACTGAATATTTTTCTAACAGTTTGAAGAGTTTTAGCATTTTATAAATTATCGTATTAATTTTGTTTCCATCAAATGCTTAATCTTTTTAAATCTAGTATCTCTCGTTTTGTATGACACGTGTGTCTATCCCATACAGCACAAAAAGTTGAAATAACGTTGCTGAGACGTTGCAATGTTGAATGTTGAAGTGTAAAGGTTTTTTCAACATTGAATCTATGTTGAGTTTTCTATATTGATTGTTAAATGTTGCTATAACGTAGAAACAACATTTAACAATTATTATCTTTTGAAATAATATAATAATTATTACAATAATTATTAATAAGAAATAATAATATAATTATATATATATATTTAAATA
The DNA here is from genome assembly GCF_040581485.1 of Linepithema humile. NCBI lineage: Eukaryota > Metazoa > Arthropoda > Insecta > Hymenoptera > Formicidae > Linepithema > Linepithema humile. Next base: position 22,396,282 of record NC_090128.1, on the reverse strand, counting down.
AAAATTAATTTTAACCATTTATTTCGTTCAATTTTTCAAAACATTATTATAATATATATAAATTCTGCATTGAATAAATGTTGAATCAATATTGAATTAATGTTTCTTGTCTTGTAGACATTGCAATTCAGCGGACATTAGATATTTCTTCAATATTTTTTCAACATTGAATCTATATTTCGCAACGTTGCTGAAACATTCATAATGTTGCAATTCTACGTTTTTTAGATATTGATTCAACGTTTGTGTGCTGTATGGGTATAATGTCATATATCAGAATATTATTGTGAAAACACAGGGGTAATTCTTATCGAAAATTTGGATCGTATATTTATTGAATATTTTATTAGAAAGGGAGGAAAATATTGGCAATATTGTAGGCGGCAACGTAGGTGGAAGCACATAAAAACCGCGTTTCTTGTTCTACGCACTTACAACGACTTAATAGTTAATGGATGAACACTATTACCGGATGTGTTTTGGATTTGCAATCACAAAAAGTCTGGATTATACATATAAAATAGCGGCAAATGAAGGAAGTAAAATTTACGGAAATCGGATTATTGGAAATGCATAACAAGAAAATAATTAACGTATTTTACGATGTTTGGCGCGTGACAAATTCTCTAAATATAATACAAATTGAGAATAATTTTTCCTCACGTGATTTGTTTTTGAATCAATTTAAGAAAAAAATTATTTTTTGGTGTTATAATATCTATTCATGAAAGAATATAATACAGAATATACTCTTTAACATTCGTTTGTAGTTTACAACTGCGTCTCGGTTATGAAGATAATAAATTAGGATAGCATGTCGCTGTAAGTGCAGGGCGTTTCTACTTTGCATCAAGCATTGTGTATCATGCATTATCAAGAAAGCTTTTTCGCATATCGTGGTTGAAAAAGAGCAACTAAATTAATGATGGCAGTAAAAAATATCTATCGCATCTTTGAATATTTTTTAAGAAAAATATTTTCCCCTGCCTTAATTAAGGAATAATATTTATCTAAATATTCTTTTATGATATGTTACATTTCCAAGCAATGTAAGAAATATTCATCATATTACATTTAAATCTTATAATTTTTTATCAAGTGATTTAAAAATTATTAGGTTTTAAAAATTATTTAGTATTTAAAAAAATATTGTTATTAGTGATTTATTGAAACACGTGTGATACCCACACAGCACAGAAAGTTGAAATAACGTCGCTGAGACGTTGCAATGTTGAATGTTGAAGTATAAAGGTTTTTTCAACATTGAATCTATGTTGATTTTGCTATATTGATTGTTAAATGTTGCTATAACGTAGAAACAACATTTAACAATTATTATCTTTTGAAATAATATAATAATTATTACAATAATTATTAATAAGAAATAATAATATAATTATATATATATATATATATATTTAAATAAAAATTAATTTTAAACATTTATTTCGTTCAATTTTTCAAAACATTATTATAATGCATAATATATATAAATTCTGCATTGAATAAATGTTGAATCAATATTGAATTAATGTTTCTTGTCTTGCAGACATTGCAATTCAGCGGACATTAGACATTTCTTCAATATTTTTTCAACATTGAATCTATATTTCGCAACGTTGCTGAAACATTCATAATGTTACAATTCTACGTTTTTTAGATATTGATTCAACGTTTGTGTGCTGTATGGGATAGTTCAACATTTTCTTACCTGGAGAAGTCCATTTTTGATCTCCAGCTCAAGTAGCTCGTATTCTTTAACCATGGTGGGTCGATTGCTGGTGGTTGGCGGGTGATTCTTGTCCTTGGGTATTGCCCCGGTAGATTGTGCTGCCAGTGTATTTACCAGTTGCTCTTTGTACGCCAGGACATTCGCTAAGCTGGCGAGAATAGGCTCTGACGCAAATGCCAACGTATCCGCACATTCCTCCACTTTGTACGCCTACATTGTTATCGAATATAACATATAAATTTAAATGTAGGCCCACAAAATAATTGAACGGACTTTTTTTTATTAGAAATATTCGAATAAATTCGCTACATCTTGATTCTATCTTGATTCTATTAGATTTTGATTTTAGACAAATTTTGATTATATATCTGAAATCTTTTCGGTTATCAATCATTATTTTAGTTACCAATCTCAGATTCATAGCAAGAAAGAACATATTTCTTTTGCGTATTTATCGTTCTCATTATCGATTTTCGTCTATTTTTAAGAAATTAGGTTTTTTTCTCTTTATTTATCTTTGATTGAATCTCATTACCCACTTTTCTGATTTGCGTGAGTATGCTTGGGCAGTACATACACATTATAATCGATATAAATTTACCTGAGTATACTCGGGCAATATCATTGATAAGAAAAAATTAGACATTTTTTAAACTCTTTTTCACGAAGTAATCTGATGGAAAAGTGATTAAATTTGTATGCAACATATTTCTGGTGTTCATAAAATTTTCTAAGGACCCAAGATAATAATAATTAAAAAAAATATATATATATACATATTATATAATTAATTAACAGTAGACGATATTTGCATCAATTGTCTCGAGTTGCGTCAAAAGTGAGGAAAGTAAAAAATAAACTTGCATAAACGAACTTTCCAATGAAAACGTTTTAGTTTGAAACTGAGAGCACCTCGCATTTTACCTTGGCCTTTAAGAGGATGCTGACTTTACACTTTCTTACCAATCGAGTTTCAATTTTGTAATTAACACGGCATTTTTTATTGCTTCAATAGAATTACAAATCCTCTTATATGGTTAAAGTACATACTCTAATACATCGGCAAGCACTAGTTTTAAAACGAAAAAAAGAAAAAAATTTGGAAATTTTACCGACAAGCTGTCAATGCATATAAATATTAATTTTTTATAAAAATTATACAGTTTGTACATGCAAAACGAGTGTGCTTGCCGAAAAAGAGTATATCAAAGATTAACAGGAAACCTTTCAAATTGAGTTCAGAGATGTAATTTTAAAATGCGTCGCGAATTACGATTATGCAAAGGATGCGAGCAATATAGACGATAATAAGGTTAAAAAGAGCAGCAGATTAGTTCTCGGATTTTGGCATAGAGGCGCTATACAATAATATGCGAATATATACACGCACCACACATACGCATACATAATACAATTATACTTAGATTATGACTTATGCCGATAATATCACTCTCATTTTTAGTTCCATCGAAATGATGGCGCTTTCGCGTCGGAGTTCGTCAGGCACTCCAGCATCCTCTTAATCGTGTCGCGTACGTACCTTCAGGAGCTTCGGATGGGAATATTGTGCCATTCGAGCTGCGCTCTCGCGCAGGATGTCCGTGACCGCTTCCCGGCGTTTCGGTTTGTGGAGTTTCTCCGCGGATCGCTTATCGAATATGAAAATCGAGAACTCCTACAAAAGGAGCAACGCTTTTCTTTATCAGCTATCAGCTTCGGATTGCGAACTTTCCAAAGAATATACACTCGGAATTGACACGCAAGAATTGAAATCCAATTACAAATGTCATTTCATTTCAGATACCAAGTTGTTCGAATTATAGATTAGCCTCATTTTCGCTTTGAAACCTTCGATTACTTTCAAGACAGATTTTCTGAGGTCGATGAATTTTAATGCCGCGATCCAATCGCGGCATTCTCTCTATTTTCATCCAGATTATATTGTCAAAAAGAAGAGAAACTTGAGGTACTTTATCACATTTTTCGACAATTGATCGAAAAATTAATTTGACTTTTAATAATAATTTATTCAATATTTTCGATGACGTTATTACCGTTTCGGCGTTAAAAAAAAACCAAAAATAAAATTATTGGGAAAATGTCGTATTTTTTTGCGGCTAATTACCATTTTGTCTTTTATCCGATAAGCGTCATATATACGCCAGACGTTCTCTGGTCCGGCTGTGGCGGACTGCTTGTCGATCTCAAACGTGTTGCGAATCGAATCGGGAAGCAAGTCGGACAGTGCCGTGTTTTTGGACGCGTTGTTTAACTTCGCGAACATAATGCAGCTAGTTAAAGGCCCTCTTCAATGGATTAGCGTCAACCTCGTTTCTCTGTTATCTGGCAAACCAAAATCGCATTGACCGTATTATTCTACCGTTCGAAAAAAGGGGTATAAGGGGATAAAATCAGTATAATATCGCAAAAGCGATCTCCATGTTCGTTTGCAGATAATGGAATATTGCAACATACGTGAGAATCGGTTTTCTGGGTCTCGGTTTTCTCTATAAATGTGAAAAGTCAAATTCATCGAAATTACATTGAAACATTTTACATTAACCTTTAAGCCCGTACTTTGTGTGGGAAAAATTTTATAGATTGGTAACGACGTGAAAAATAGACAAACCGATTGGAATTAATCCCGTGACATCATAACCTTTAATTTGCGCAGAATGGAAAGTAAAAACATTGAAATACCTTTCGGCATCTCTGCTTATTTGGTTTCTTTGACACGATTGCGGAGACTAAAATTTTAATAATAAATTTAATATTTAATATTTAATATTTTAATAATAAAATTTTAATAATAAAATTAAAAAATTGAAAAGAATAGTGGACAGATTGTACAAAGAGTTGATAGTGATTCAAGCTTTACAATCATTTGTATTAAATTTTTGAAATTTGCAATTCTTTTAAATCTGTGTAATTTCATACGTTTATTTTATTTTCACGCTGTAACAATCGGAAAAAGAACTTAAAAGAGATTATAATCCATTAAATAGAATATATGTTATGTGTATCGTTCGATGTTATTGTAAAATGCATCAAGACAGAGAGACTTTTAGAGAGAAAAAGAAAAGACAGAGCGAGAAAAAATACAAAAATTTGGAAATAGTTCTCAATATATAAATGTCAGGTATTTGATTTCGTGAAATTAAAGCTTTCTCCAATTTATTGTGTAATTTATTGCATAAAAAAATTATAAAATGTAACTTATTTTTGTAGATATGATATAAATAGAAGTGTCGTATTTGCGTTTCATTTTACTCAAGTAAAATTTCTTTTATTTCGTTTTATTTCATTTTCTAGAAGATGCACTGTGTGATTTACAATCGATTTTTTCTTTGTGAAAGTTTAATCCCAAGCCTTTGTGCTTTGCGGTTAATTAAATTTTTTCCCTGCACCGTTACGGCATGTTCAAATACCCACGGATTCTTTGAATTTGAAATTGAATCTATGTGAAGCCCATCAGCAACAACTTTTTAATTATCAACATCGAAAATTTCGTTGAAATTACGTGCGGATGAAGTTTCTTTACTCAACTCTGCGGCTTAATTTGCGAACTCGCTTTTGCACAGCAGAAAGTGTTAAATAATCTTATAAACATGGAATTTGGATGTTCAATATTAAAATGTCTCTTATATTTGCAACAAGATATGGAAATTAATTGCTTACAGCTGCGTAAACCAGTGATTAAACACTCACAAAGAGACTAGAAAATAAGCAAATTGTATAATTTTATGAAGAAAGAAATCTTCAGATGTTTCTTTTGACATTCAACGACGTGTTATAGAGGGGACAAAACCGCTTCGTGCTTTTCAACATATATAATGCAAAAACGAGTATTTTATGTATACACGAATAAAATCCCTTCAAATGGGAGATTGAATAGTGAAGGAAGAAAGAGAGAAAGAAAAAGAGAGATTCTTTTATTCTTATTTATTTGGAGAGCGACATTCACCATTTACATACATCACAAATACCGACGATTTGAAAAATGAACGAGTCTTTCGAAATAAAAATACACTTTGTACAAAATCGAAAAATCGCACTATTCTCCGTTTTTGTTCCAATTTAGTTTTTGACATTTAAGATATTGCACTTTTTTGTGGAAAGAGATATCTCTCTTTTTTTTTCTTGTAATCACTGTATTAAATCGTTAAGATAGATGTTGAGCTATGCAAATTAATGCGGTGACGAGGCATAGTTGCATAGGATATGAATATTAAAGGGGAATCACGAAATTTATCGATTTTAAAATACACGAATAACTCATGCGTTACTCTATTTGGGTGTATCAATTTGTGAAGTCTTGCATAAAAATTAATATATATTTTAAATTGAAAAAGTTGTTTGTACATTTTTGAAAATTAATTCGATGGAAATATGTTATTAATATTAAATGATTCCTATATGCATATAAAAGGATATACCGTGCGTATTTGTACAGCTGACAAAACGTGCAAATTTGCGCAACCGATTGCCTCACATGATAAACGGTCTGATTGAGAATCAGTATGGATTTCACTCGCGTTCTATCTCCGACTGTGTACGGACGCGTACAGAAGGATTATACGGTCTCCCGATCCCTGATTACAAACATCCAGGCGCGAATAATTGACGGCGATCCGCATCGATCACATCGATGCCCTTGATCTGAGCGTCCGAAAAATGCAATCATGCCTTGTCACCGCATTAATTTGCATAGCTCAACATCTATCTTGACGATTTAATACAGTAATTACAAGAAAAAGAGAGAGAGAGAAAGAGAGAGAGAGAAAGAGAAAGGAAGGAGAAAGTGAATGAATACGTGAGTGAATGAGTGAGTCAATGAGTTGTAGCATGGAAGCTGAACAGTGACGGGAGGATGGAGGACAGTACATCTCAAACCTGGACTCCTCTCCGCTTTCTCAGAGGATTTTCCGTCCAGGAAATATGATTCCTGGAGGCGTTCTTTGCTCGAGCTGCTTTCGTTTCCTTCCTTCCTTCCTTCTTCCAGCCAACTTCGCTTTCTGTCACGAAAAGATCTTAACAATCTCCCTCCCTCTCTCTCTCTCTCTCTCTCTCTCTCTCTTTCTGTCTTTCTCGCTCGCGTAGTATTAACATCGCGCCGTGGAATTTTAATAGCGTTACCGCGGCTAATTGGTAGGCCCATAAATTTTCGACGAATTGACGTTAATGAGCGTTATCCGCTCCGGTATAAATCGACATCCATACAATAATGACATCACGCAAGTGCCACCATTCACGATCCCGAATTTGCGCGTCGAGCGACGCAAGACTTCATCCGCCGAGGATATGGCCAGAAAAAATAGCATTGGTACGAATACTAAACAGATGTTCTTTCTAATGTCTATAATATTTTTTTTTACGTCAAGTTTAAATGTAAATCTTGGTACATTTTTAATAGTTTGTTTCATCTTTGAATGTAATGGAACGGGCTTATTTTTATGTCAAGTTTTAATCTTACAATTAGTAAAAACAATTTTTCTCGATCTTTAAATTTCTTGATATTAATTTACGACACGCGCGAGTTAATATTTCTTTAATTCATTTATAACAATTAAAAGTGTTACATTTTCTTATCAGTATGATTTATTCCATTCTTTGCGGATAATTTCCATAAATATTTGTTAATACAAATGGAATTGAATAAATTTGAATTTTATTGAAAACGATAGGGTGCGATCACGAAAGGAGACAGTAAATGGTTCAATTAACTTTAATATTTATGGAAACAATCCAGGCAATTAAATGATGGGAATTAAATGACCTAAATTAATGATATAATAAAATTTCTCTATACGTAGGATCAATATCGACGGCGTCTGCGGAGAATATGACACGGAAAAGTTCAATGGCTGGTAAGTGGGAACAGTACTGGTAAGGTTTCCCCTTAATTAATGTAAATGATTCATTATTGAGTACGATGGGCTTGATATTTAGTTTGATTTAGGCTGGCTACTGGTGTGGTCGATTTAACGAAACAAACACATTTTTTTATCGTTGTTTAGCGGTGTTCGGCGGATGGTTCACCTCATCGAGTTCAAACAACGGAACTAATAATTTCTTGAGAGTGGCCATCACGTTCACGAGCAGACGTCTATCAGACAACACTCGATGAGAATGAACGAAAAATGATGCACCGCGGACGGACGTATACGGATAGACGGGAAGGAAAGCGCGAGAGCGTGCGACTCACCTGATGCCGAACGATACCGGGAAACACGCGATATCACACCAGCGCACACAGGCAGGCCCTCTCTCTGTACCAGAGAAGAGAAAGAGGAAGCGAAAAGAGGAGACACAGCGGCGGCGGCAGCGGCAGCGGCAGCTGTGAAAAGAGGGTAGAGACGATCGCGTTGAGAGCGAGCAGATAAGCAATAGGCGCGTGGCGCGTGCGCGATGCACAATCGCGAGGGTGAGAGAGCTTTCGGGTGGCACGCGCTGTCTGTAGTGTGTGGCACCGTGTGGTTCTCTCGTACACTACGCTGTGCGATGGGATGTGTCGATCGTGTATCGCCACGATAAACTGACAGGCAGCGACCGGAGAAAATCCTTTTATCCTGTAAACAGGACTCCTACCTCCCCGCCGCCCGGCGTATCGCCGTTGACGGCGATGTCGACGTCGACGTTGACGACGACTGATCCACGCACGCGCGCACCCTCCTGGCTCTCCGCTTCCGGCTGACGGGTCCTCGCCCGGCTCCGGGCTCAGGGTGTAGGCCTCTGTGCTGCCTGGAAATTATAGGTCTGCGCTGCAGATAGGTAGGTAGCTGTTGGATATACGCGGGGGATGTGTACGTGCGAAGGAGGAGAATGGGGATTGATGTGGGATATACGGGGCTTTCCTCTCGACTTCAGCTCAACGCGGTCGCACTGAAAAACTTGCCTGCCTGCCTACATCAATACGCTCGACCACCTCTTCACCTCCACCGACGACGAGATATCACGAAACGACGAACGATTGCCTGCTAACTGGCTAATTGATACGACTGATTGCCCTACTGACTGAGTGACCGATGGGACGATCGAACAGCATCGATAAACGCATTGAGCTTTAACGTCCTACAATCATGCTAAAAGCTCGTAAAACTTGTTGAACTCTTTTGCGTAATTTGTATCTTAATTGATTTGATTCTCTTAGAACAGATTAAGGAGTATAACTTTAAAACGCATTCAGGATAAGTGAAATTTATAATTTAGTAAGGTTGATGTTATGAGTGAAATTTTTAGATTTTATGGAGATAAGAATTTAATAATATAAAACAGCATTTATGGCTGCTCATAAAATTGTTATGTTTTGTCATGTTTTATTACTTTAGTAACATCGGTACATATGCACACATTAACAAGTAAAATCTCATAAATAACGAAAAGTACGAAGTTCAGAAATGATACAAATTAAAAATTTAGATACACGAAATCATGTAGAATGTCAGAATTTAACACACTACAGGCTCTTATTTCTGCGTTGAGGGATTTTCCCCAAAGATCATTCTCATTTTCCTGGACGATTGTCAGCCGTATCGGCCGGCAAATTTATATCCCAATAACACTTTAGACTCTCGTAAAATCACGTTTAACAGAGTCACGCGCGCGTTGCTCGACTTGCCTAGATTTCGATATTTAATTAAACGTACTTATACAAAAAAAGTAACCATTTTAAAGATATTATTCTTTAAATAGTTATTTTAGAAAATGTTAAAAATAAAATTCCACTGTAACGCTAAATATAGAATATTTATTTCTACATTAGCTTCTGACAATTCTGTCATGCACATTATACATATTCAGCATATACGAAAAATCTTCAAGAGTCCAAAAATTTATTGTAGATTTCTTTTTGTTTAATTTTCCGCTTAATATCAAATCTGTTTATTGAAAATCTCATAAAAAGTAGTGTTTGGAAATTTTAAATTGAATAAAATATTCGGAAATTATTATAATTCAAATATTAAAAAAAACTTATGTGAAATACACACTTTATTGATTGGATATAAAAAAAAATCTTTACCTTGTACGTTTAATTCTTTTAAATTATGGTAATTTTATTTATATCATGGCTTAAGGTATTAAAAAATACTTACTGCGCGCTTTTATTCGTCTTTTAAACAAATATTTATTTGAAAAATTATACAAATTTCAAAACAAATTTATTTTATTAAAAAATTTTATTAAAGCGATTTGTTTTCTATTTTCAATGCATACTATTTTTGCTTCAAAATTATTCGAACTATCTAAGATATCCAAACTCAACGTTTTTTTACTTTGAATTGTTTAAACATTTCAAGCGTGCCAATAATATATAAATTATATATTCGAATCTTTTGTATGAGTTCTAAAAAGCTCGTCTTTACTGTTTAAAATATTTGTAATTTTGAAATATTTGTAGTATATTTGTTTGTTTAGCGTGTGAAGCTGGAGAAAGAAAAACAGCTTTACATGTTCTGAAATAGGATCATTAATCATAAGGAGGATTAAGGATAAGGAGATATACGCATTTGCAATTCTAACATTTGTAGTTCAGAATTTTATTATCGACATGTAAATAGAAAGTAAAAGTAATTAATACAATACAGGGTGTCCCATTTTAACTGACCACCCCTGTTAACTTCGCAGGAAATGGTCAGATAAAAAATATTCTATACAAAAGTTATTGGGTTTGGAGGGGGACATCCGATGGTGACATTGGTTTAACCTAGGGTATATGTGCCAAGGTTATATGGAGGTCAACTTTGTTTTTTTAAATGGAACACCCTACTTTTTATTCCAGAATCTAATAGCTGGCGTCAAGAGCTTTTAAAACACTATAATCAAGTTATTTTTTATTAAGTACTTTTCGAGTTATGAAGCTTGTAAGTTACAGTATTTTGACATAAAATACAAAATATCTTGTAAAACATTCAATTTTTGGGAATCTTACCTTAATACTTTTATGCATAAAATAATGAGACGAATCAATTGGTATAAAGAAAACACATAGTTGCTTTCAAGAAAAAATATGTAGTTTGCAACATGCAACTGCATACTTTTTTTTAAAACCAATGTGTTTTCTTTATACCAATTGATTCGTCTCATTATTTTATGCATAAAAGTATTAAGGTAAAATTCCCAAAAATTGAATGTTTTACAAGATATTTTGTATTTTATGTCAAAATACTGTAATTTACAAGCCTCATAACTCGAAAAGTACTTAATGAAAAATAACTTCGCGATTTAGCACTGAAGATCCAGAACTTCAACGATAGTGATAAAGTTTTTTTATTATGTAGGGTTAAATATGCGCTGCGAATACGCATGATATTCTCGTCGATAGTGCCGTGTTTCGCAAACGCTACAAACCTACCGGAAGAGCGAGTTTATTTCTGGGCAGTCTTGAAAGCGTTCCTTTGCCAGTCGAAGAACGAATAAGATCGACATATATAGGTACCACGATCTTACAAACAAACTTTATTTGTTATTATATTCTTTTTTACTGAACATGATCGGAAGGAAGAAAGTGAAAGAAAGGATTGAGCGAGAAATTACAAAGAAATTTTCGATTCAATAAATTTTAAACGAGTTCTTGAAACGGAATGTTGCATACCGTATTCTTTTTACAAATTATTCCGAGCGCTTTGCGGTTCCAGGAGAGAGAGAGAGAAACGTTAATTAAAGAGGATTGAACACACAGAGAAAGATGGCAGAATTAGCATACGTCTTTTACATGTGTCCATAGCGAAGGCGTGAGTCATGGCTTCCTGTTATGTTCTATTTTCTTCAAACTGCGTGGTGTGCCCTTTACTGTTCGAGTTACTCGAGTGAAATAACTAAAGGACGATAATTATGTTTAAAAAGCCTTTTTAGAAAGACCTTTAACGTCTTCCTCACACATATCTCCGTACATATCCGCAAGCGTGAATGCGCGCACTCGCGCGCGCTAAGCGAGATAATTTACAAGGATAATGGTTCTTTTGTTCGGCAACTCAAGCGGGATCGATCTTAATGTAATTTAGAGGCGCAGTCATGTAGACTCTCCTGAGTCGAAACGCGTGCGTCGATTCGCGGATTTCTGACTCATAATTGTGGCTTACCGGACTGCGAACGCGTTAAATACGTTCTCAGTCCATACGGCCCTGAGATTGCATGGGTCTGCGATCGGCACGAGCTGAAAATGGACGGTATGATTTTCTCGTTGCGATCCACGCCACGCGCGCCTGGCTCGCCATGTTCTGACAGCGCGATCAGCTGTTCGGCGACAGCGTCGCGCGCGCCCAGCTGTGAGCGGTGCGCTCAGCTGACCGACGCCATCGGTTGTCTCCTCCACTCCTCGTCGTCCCCTCCACGTGGGTGCACAGGCGCGGTCTGTAGATCGCAGCGCCCGTGTTCACCTGCGTATGCATCTGTAAAACAATTTTGCGAATTAATAAATTGTTTGATATCAAATTATTTCATTTACATTAATTCAATTGTACAATTAAAATGTAATTATATCGGCAAAGTTATTTTCTCGTTAGAGAGTAATGGCAAAAGTATTGGCACTCCCATAAATGAATCATAAATTCAGCGTTTCCTCGATCATACACTCAGCGAATACGATCACTCATGAAACATTTATGCAGCAGGAATCTTCCATGCGTAATCGCGAAGCCAATTTTGCATAAATATCGTGTGATTTATGTAGTTTTTTATTTTCTATTCAAAAATTGGAGAAAAATTAAAAATTGCGAGTAATCGTAGTAGACCAGACGTGGTGAACGTGCGTTTTGCTGATGTAACGCGGATAGCGAGAGTAGATATTAAGAGACCTCGAGTTTCCGCTCGTGTACTAGCTTATAATTGCATTATGTTTATAATTGCATTATGTTTATAATTGCATTATGTTTATAATTGCATTATGTTTTAAAGGTAAAAGATTTTCCCTTCATTAAATCGTACGTTTGTAATGCTATATCATTATCGTTTGTTACTGATATTACAATTAGAAGTTGTGTACGTCGTTAAGTAATGAAGTATCGTTAATTATTAGGTATAGCAGCTGATTCTCTTATAAAAGAATGTTGCGAGGTACTTTCTACCAATAACAGGCATCGATATAATCTTTTTTAATTTTAATTCCCGACGTTGCAGACACGAGAAAGTGGACTTTACGACACATGAAACGAGGCTCATTTTCTTGTCATGATGTCCTTTTTTTGTCGAGGAAAAGTCGATTATAGACTCAGAAAATGTATTATTAAAAGGACGTATCTATCTGTTTCGAGCCACCTTATATATAGCATTGAAATCCAACTCGTTGAGGTTGCAGGTTTCCATTTCGTTATTCAAACGCGCTGCGGTAGCGTCGTCGTCGTCGTCGTCGCCGCCGCCGCCGCTGCCGCCGCCGCCGCTTAAGAAGCATTAAACGTCTACCTCGCGCGATTGTCACAAGCGAGACTTGTGCGAATCGTCGATGCCGCAACTTGGCCCTACCGACGACCGTTGTACTAACCGTTCGCAAACCTGTAACCCGCCGCACAACAGCCGGGCCGCAAACTGCACCTTGTTTTCTTTCATCACGTGCTCTACGCGTTGCGGGCTACAACCAGTCCTGCGGACGTGACACAACAACAAATTTAAAGGGACGACAAAAATTCAAGCGGGGGAGGGGGGGCTCCTATGAGCCGTCCCGAGCACGTTGGCTCGTGCGATGTGCACTCCGAGATCGTGGAAAACGATTTTGATATCGTCTTTTGCGATAAGCTTCCGACAATCGTAACGGCACTCGAGGTTCATCACGATAAATTTATAAGCAGCCCACCGCTGCAAATCTGGCGAGTATTTCGTATTGTCCTTCTGTCAGCATCTGCGGTTTTTCCTCGACCAGAATTATTCATTCAGTGCTATGAAGAAATTTTCATACTTTTGACTCCACGTGTCGTTTTACACATAAATTTCTTATATAAATGTTATTCATGTTCTTATTGGAAATTTAAATTTATCTTTGTACTCTTCTTTTGTATATCTTTTTTTCTTTGTAAGCCTCAATTCCCTTTTCTTCCCTTATCTTAGTTTCCTTTATCTTAATTATGTAAAAATTAGTTTTCCCTTGATAAGAATTTATTTGAAATTTTAATATTTATCTAGTGAAACTAACTAATAAAATTGGATAGTTAAATTTTTAACTTGCACCTCTGTTTCGTTCATTTGCTTTTGAACTTTCTCTGGACTTTGACGTGTTACAGGTTTATGAACGGTTAGTACAAGTTTTCATTTTTCCGAAATATTTGTAAACCCTGGTTCTTCTCACATTACAGGTATGCACTGCCTAGGTGCAGTGACGGGAGGTGGTGCCTCCAGCCCGAACGGGGTTGGCGGCCGAGGTGGTGTTCTTAGCGTGTTCCGAGCCCTTGGAGTCCTTGTGTGCGAAGGGAGAATCCAGGGTCCTCCGCGTGGCTACAAGGAGGGCCCACATTGCGCACCGCCTATGCAGGCGATTCCAAACGACCACGTGTGTGAGGAGAATAACTATCTAGTGAGTAACATATGGTGCCCTCGTTGCTCTCCGTTGTTCCTAGGCGACCTACTTTTGCGCCGTCTTTCCCAGTGGAGTGTAGAGCCGTCGAAGAAACCTTAATAATCCGATAATAAAAAGTTCAGTAGTAAAATAGTCATTAACGAAAAGTTCAAATACATTAAGTAGTAAAAATAAAATAATTATATAATTTAAACAGTGCATATGTATTTATCGAAAAAAAAAAATTATAAATGCAAAATTTGCAATAGCAGTATTAAATAAATCTAATATTGTGTGTACTTCTGACAAAATTATAATAGTGTTTTAATAGTTTTTTTAATTTTAATAAAAATTATCAAAATATATATTTTTTTCTACACGAAAGTTATGACGAAAGCAATGTATGTTGTATGTCTTCTTTACCTTTTTACAAAACTGCTTTCACTAATATCTTGTCTTCTTTCATTTCTCAAAGTGCAATCGATACCGGGTGCTAATTGAGGAGATTACAGAACGCCTCGCTGTCGGATCTTATTTGTGCGTGGAGGTGGTTTTGTGCAGCGACTGTCCGTGCGGTTTGGCAAAATCCACATACAATTATCCTGTTCCACCCTCCATCTCGCAATGGCAGAAATGCACTTCGGAAATGTTATTGGAGTACTGGTGCATCTGCGTTGTTCCGAGCAAGTGAGTTGCGCCAGCCTTATTTTACACTCGGTGTAAGGTGGTTCTAAAGTTTAGAAGATTAAGAAATTAAGCTTGCGTAGCGTTTCAATTCTAGTTTCAAATTATCTTCCGATTATCCTGTCTGATTATAAAAGTTATAAATTCCATACTTATAAATTCATTTAGAAAGCAGATATGTCTTTGTTCCATTGTTCTTCTATATATTTGAATTCTTCTAGGAGTCCAGAATCGATGAATTTTCAAGGCTTATATCAATACGCAGTACGTTCGCGATTACACTTCAGCCAGGTCGCAGCATGGTGGTCACGCAGCAACGGCGCGGAGTCGTGCTACGTAGCCACCCGGATCATATCGCATAACGAGGACAATCTCAGCAAGTTCCGCGAGCCGCCGGTGGAGCACACCTTCCCTCTGGCTGGCAACAACGATGGAAATTCTATCAAAGTAAGAAAAAAAAAGTGTAAATTACATTATAAAGTCACGTTGAAAATTTATTAATGCAAAACGTTATAAATTAATTATTCAATACAAAAATTCAAGTTCCGTGTAAAAGAATTTTTCTGAAAAATAATTTTCATTACACGAACTCTCGGTTCAGCAAATTTCTACAGAATGGACTGCTATTTACTCCGATCTTTATATTTACGAGAACGATTTAAAACAGAAAGTTTTCATTGAACCGTAAAATTGTTGCATAATAATGGAATAAATTAAAAAAAAATTTACGCGATAAAATTAAAAAATAGATTTAATGTTCTCTATAATATCAATAGATAAAATAATGTAATAATTAAAAAAGCTTATGTTAATAGAAAAATTCTAATTTAAATTTAAGTTAAGTTTGATTTTTTTTCGACGCATTTGAGGCGCGCTTCTAAGGCGGGAAGACGCTTGTTCCATAAATATTTTTACGGCAGGCACCAATTTTTCAACGGAATGCCTGTACTGTACATGTATCGATGGTTACTGGAACATTGACATTTCAGTAGATCGGTTTAGTCCCGAGGATTCCCTGGGGATCCAGCGAAATGGGTTGATGTTTAGTATTCTGGCGGCGGAAGTGATATCTGTAGAGAGCGTGTAAGTTGATATAATGTATCGCGCTGACAGGGTTAGGCGGAATGGTCGAATAGATATATAGTAAGATAGAGAGAGAGAGAGTGAGATAGCAGATAGTTGTATCAGATATTACATACGCAGAATGTTTATAAAGTCTATGCTTTCGCATGGTATATATTTTCTTGAAATTGGTATTTATAATGCGAAGTAAAGTAAAAATCGATATTAAGCACGCAAGATATTTATAATCTCTTTAACGTTATTTTTCCGGGCACTTACCTAATATGTATGTTTATCACATAACAATATGAGGTCATTGCGAATAAAATAAATATGTATTGTCACATGTATAGTCACATTGGCAGCAAATGTAATATGTAAAATCGTGAATAAGTTGAATTGTGAATAAAGCAATTGTGAA
Organism: Linepithema humile; assembly: GCF_040581485.1. NCBI lineage: Eukaryota > Metazoa > Arthropoda > Insecta > Hymenoptera > Formicidae > Linepithema > Linepithema humile. The sequence continues at coordinate 22,379,902 of NC_090128.1, read as the reverse complement.
TAAGGTGAATGCACAATCACACTCAATCGATATAATGATTAATTTTACTCACCGATTTGTCGTCGCCGCTGTTCCTCGCCATTGTCGTTCCTCGCTGTAGTTAATCTTCGCCATCGTTGTCGTTGATTCTCGTCGTTGATTCTCGCCATTGATTCTCGCTGATGTTGTTTCTCACGTTCATTGATCCTTGCTGTTGTAGATTCTCGTTGTTCCTTTAGCTGTTGCCATTGTCGCTGTAATCTGAAAAAAGAAAGAATCGATTAAAGAACCTATTAAAGAATCGATCGAACAAAATGCGACTAATTACAATTGTGCGTACTAAATAAAACGATATGAACATTGTCGCCATTTGTACGACGTACTTTGGATATTTTTGTCGGGACAAAGTAACATATGTCGAAATATCGCGATCACAGGCGGCAATTGATATGTCATTCAATTTGTCAGTCAATTAAACGTTCACTCTCATACAATACTATATTTCTGACGCGAAAGGGACAAATACGAAACAATTACGCTGCAATATTACCGCAAAAGAGACACGACGCGACGCGATGTAACGAATTTCAAGATGTCACTACGTGAATCAAGTGAAAAATAAGCACGCACTTCGCGCTACGTATGAGAAAGATCTAAACTTGAATTCACAAAAGAAGAATGTTAGTAATAACATTCGATTTTTAATTTGTGTCGAATTGTAATCAGATTGAGTTTTTGCAATACTTACATCAATTTGTATAAATCTGCATATGCTTCATGTAGTGAAAGCTAGTCCCGCGTCTTCCCACTACGTGAAGCACGTGCAGATTTATATCTGTTTATGTAAATATCGTAAAAATGAATCTGAATGCAATAATCTTATTTGGCACACGTAGAAAATTCACAAAAACATAATTAGTAACATCTTTCTTCTATAAATTTTAATCAGCTAGCCGTTATATGTAACGTAAAACGCGTGTTCATTGGTCGTTTGACTCACGTAGTCTTCACTTCCCTCGCACTACGTTTCTCGCCGGTACTGACTGCGGTGCATATCTCTCTCGAGTAGTCATCCGTATCGTTCCTGTGCAATATGTTTCGCATGCAATCGAGCGTCGAGGATGTCGAATCGAATGACGGACGATCGCGTGAAGTATCAATTGGCGCTTGCTCTCGTGACGAATAGCCATATTTCGCTTCACATTGGCACGACATGGTAAGTCTTATTCCAGTGAAGTTCTATATCATTTTCTCATTCAAATCGTATATAATCAAGCATTATCGAATGACTTTTACATCTTTTGTGCAAAGAATGTAGAGTGTAAGTATGGAAATTATGGGCAATTGTGTGAGACATTGGTACTTGTAATCGGAAATAAACCCGTGATAAATTTTATTATGCATATATTTGCAGGTTTATACGTGCTGATATAAATATGGTGAAATTATATAAATAGCGATTAATTAATTAATTATAGCGATATTCTGATGTTTGTTATTGTGCTCCGGTTCGATGCGACGAAGCATTCAATAAATTCTATTTCATTGATATTGTTTTATATCATTTTTTTTTTTTTTTTATATTAAGGTTTACACGATTTAAACATTGATATTATCGAGAGATCTTTCGAAATTCTTTATTTTGGGAATTCAATGAAATATGCAAATGTTAAAGCTGTGTTCTAAGATGCACGGGCAGTGCTGGAAACCACGGACTTGAAGGGCGGAGCATTATGGGATATTATGGACGCGGGGAGTGAAGCACTGGTGCGGGGGGGGATTTGACTTCTAAACCACCTTCAGCCATATTTATATGGGCCATTAGTGCTGCTATCTATTTGATGATCGTGGTGGTTTAACATATCCTTCAAGTAGTGTAATAAAAATATGCCTTGAAACGGAAAAGGCTATCAGATTTACCATAAAAGAAAATAATATAACTTCAAATTCGAAATATTCCGTTCACTGTATTACACAAACTGTACTTTCAAATTTAAATATGATAAATATATTTAAAGAATTATTAACACATTCAAATGATCAAAACTTCTTAATATGTCATAGAATTAATTTAATTAAAAGTGTTATAATAAAATACGTAAAAACACGGTACTTTTATATTGCAAAACAAACTGATAATAATGTAAGCAAAAGACAATATTTTAATAAATTAATATTATTTGCAGGACAGTAAATTATGTTTATTTTTGTATACTTATTTATGTATATTTATTAAATGTGTTATAAATATCTATAATTCATATTTTATTAAATTTTGTTTATTTTTGTTAATTTTTTGATTAAATATTTTTTTAGATTTATTTAATTATCATTCTATTATGTATTATTCAAGCAAAGTATTGTGAAATACTAAGAGATGGCAGTACCAGTGGCCCATATAAATATGGCTGAACACGTGCTTCACCTTTTTCAAGTAACACTCCGTCCTTTAGGTCCGTGCTGGAAACCTATAGCGTAACATAAACTATAGATTGCCAGTACTGGTAGTAAATATTAAAAACGCAGCCTAAATCAAGTAACAAGCAATATGAAATATCGATCGGCACCCCTGATCGTAGTTATGAAATTTCAAAACAAACGCCAGTTTATTTGTTGATATATGTAGATATAGATGTTGATATAAATCGTGAAAGTTAATATGATTATACGAAATTCATTTAATACATCGTGAAAATTGATAGACGTTTAGTATCATTTAAATTCTCTCTGTTTGCTTTCGTACGTAGCACAAAGTGCGCTATGTATTTGTTTGTCTCAGTGAATGTTTGTCTCACGGTGAGACTCTCACCTTCAGTGATTGCGTCACGTCTAGAGTCTATTGTCAGTTTTGCCAGTCTGAATCGCGGTGTAATCGCTCCGTGTTTTTCTCATATCTTTCAGAGTACAATATCATGTCTGAGTAAATGTGGAAATGTTGAGAGGTAATCGACCGCACGGAGCATCAATTGGCGGCCGCAATTGCGATTATCAGCGATATTTCAATATATATTCTGAGGCGGCGCGACGAACGAAACATTCGGTAAGTAATAAGGTTATTTTTTATCATTTTTGCTAATCTCGCGCGACTGAATATTAATAATATGGAGTAAATTTTCGGGATAGTTAATAATTAATTGTTTGTTGACTTTTAGTATATTTGTTCCGCATTTGATATATTTTGCATTTCGAGACTATGTTTACATTTCGCATTGCGGTCTGGAGTTGATGTCGCATTATTTTGTATTATTTGTTACAGTACGTCCTATTTCTGAGCAACCGCGAGAAACGCAAGCGAGAAATACTCAACGCGAATCGCGTTATTCATTCGTGAAAAAGGTATTTTATGAATAAAATTCGATATTGCGTCGGAAATGTCGGGAGTGCCGTGCAAAATGGCGGGCGATATTTGTATCACGTTAATTAGTACGCTTAATTAGTCGCGTTTTTCTCGTGATCTCGTAATTTGCGCGAGTGAATAGTGAGTGAAATGACGGTGGAGATGACGACAGCAAAATGGTTACGACGACGGAGGAGAGGAACAACGGTCGCAGGAAACAGCGGTGGCAACTAATCGGTAAGTAAATTTAATCCATATTGGCGTAATTATGCGTATTATTTTTATTGATTTTATGCCATATTTGTAATATCTGCAATATTATAGTACCAATAACAAAACACTTTATAAAAAAATTAAATAAACAATATCTTATACGTTTTAACACGTTATAAAAATATTTTTTATGCATTTTTAAAAAACGGTTCTCTATATTTTTAAATTGTTTGGCAAATTAAATTATCGAGCTTCAATTATTATATTCAATTAGCAAGGCATTAATCAAGTTTACACAATGAGAAATTTGAGATAGTCTAGTGGTAGTTTTATCGAAAACGCAAACGCAGTCTCCTTATACTTGCAAATGCATCTAACAATAAGATGAATGTGAGAGTGAGAGTAATTAAGATTAATCCTAGAAAAGAACTTTGAACAATGTTCTCGGCAGCTGCACAGAATTACCACGGAAATAAGTTTGTCACAGAATTAAGTTTGGTCAGGTTCTTAGAGCTTAAAGAGAATAAATGATAAATAATTTCGCCGAACATCCCGTTTGATAATCCATTCGGTTCTTTCGGAATTCTTCTCCTTATATTTTGTGAAACGGTGACCGCGGTGTCGTGTGGAAATTGTGGGCAAAAATATCCTGAATCAGTTATAATCACACAACACACACGCATATCGGTACATCTTCCTTCAACCTTTTTGGCGAGATAATATAACCCACACAGCACATATCCGAAAGATTCAAAATAACCTGATGTCCTTGCAATGCCATATTTTTGAACGAATTCTGAGACGATTTTTCCTTTTACAAAATTTTGTCCGAAGCTTATTGTTAGTTTTCGAGTTATAATTGAAAATAGATAGCAACTTACGAGTTCGCAACAACGGGCAGGCAACGGGACGCGCAACGTATAATGAGACTGTAAAGTGTTTACTATCGTCTCATGACACATTACACCGTCCCTGTCTGTCCGTTGTATCGGACTCGTAAGTAGCAAACTATTTTCAATTATAACTCTATTAACAATTATAACGAAAACTAAACTTCGGACAAAATTTTGTAAAAGGAAAAATCGTCTCAGAATTCGCTCAAGAATATGGCATTGCAAGGACATCAGGTTATTTTGAATCACCCTGTATAAATATTCTAATAATGAAAAAATTCCTTTTTTTCATTACAAAGTTACACAAATATCAACGTGCAAGGTTTTCATTCTGTGCAAATGCATACATTGAGTTATTATAGATAAACTCCTTTTGGACATGAATATCTTGGATTAAATATACAAAAAAAATGTAAACCAATGTTATCAAGGTGTTCACTTTTACTTCAAGTTTTACTCCATATTATGCACTAATTGCAAAAAGTTTTGAATTAAAATCTTATTATAAGTGAAATTTACTTGTAAATATTATATATGAATATTTTTATTTATATTAACAGCAATGAACCTCAGCCAAGATTATTATGACAATCATTATTGATGTATGTATATTATGCGTACATTTACATGTGTGTATGGGATATAATTTAAAATAATAATAATATAATCAAAATATCTATATTATATATATATTTATAGATCTATATATTTATAAATCATTATAGCTAAACTAGCTACATTAGCTTCATGTTAGTCTCATTTTCTAATGTGGAAAAAAAAATGCTTCTCCTCCAAAAAAGGTACTCCTAAATACCCTTTGGGCGTGGCAAAGAGGTTTTACCTGCTTTTGTTAACACCTGTATCACACATATACCTGTGTGTATATCTCTAATAATTTTTATATTTGTATGTTATACATTATGATTATATATGTATTTACCGTCACTTCACTCTAATCTCTTAATTTGTTCTCTTTTTCATACTTATTAAAACAAAAAGACAAAGAAAAGTGGAATTACCTGTCAAGGCTGCGCGTAAGTCTGATATCTCTTCATTTCTTCTCTTTTGCTCAAAGCAAGTCACTGATACAATCAATGAATATAGAGAACCTATGTTATAAAATGAAATATAATTAGAATTTCATTAGATATACAATGAATATACATTTGGTATAAAGTAAGATATATATAAGCAAGATCATGTGTGGTTGTTACGCGTAAGAAAACCAATATAAAACCCAAATACTCAAAATGCATACATAGAAAAACTATTTTCATTAGATAAACTTATTTTCATCTTCTATATCTATAAAATGCTTGAAATAAAATCATTGTACATTATTTAAACAGCAAAAATGTCCAAAATACATAAATATAGATGATTCATAACACAATCTTGTAAAGTGTTATCCTCATCATTAAAATATTATACAGATATAAGCTGTAGATATTTTTTAAATGTGCTATGCTGTTTAAAAACTGTCTGGCAATCACACTAACAATAATAAATTAAACATAAGCAATTACTAGACAACCACTAGTTCTAATTCAGATGAACTACTACTCATTATATGAACTCATTTATATTTAATAAGCAAGCAGCAGCCATTATGTCTCTTAAAATTTGCTCACCTTTGAGTTTAGTCAATAAAAATCTATGATACTTGTAATGATTCAATACATTCTCGCTTCAAATATATTTAATGAACATTTTTAACCGTGCAGCAGAAATACACGTTTACAGTTATAGTTACTTACAAACGAGTCAAAGCGTTCTTTTCTCACTCCATTAAAAAAAGAAACATGTAGCTCTAATTTGTAGCGACTAGCAAATCACAGCATAATTAATCAAACACTTTTCCTAATCCAACATGAAACAATTGAACATAGATTCGAAAGATAGTATAGAACCACAGATGTCTATACTAGTACTAGATCGCTAACTTCGTCAAAAGAGCTGAGGCTGGCAGGATTTCCGGTTTTGGCCATGACACCCTACAACAAAATGGCGACAATGCGTGTGTAATGTGTATAGGCCCTCAAGGCTATCACACACAGTTTCCATAACATAGCCATAAGTGCGTCCATAAGGTTTTCACCAATCACGTTGCTGGATTTGCCCTCTCCATAATGCTCCATAATACAAAAAAACTTGGCGCTGCCTCACCGAACAACATGTTAACTTACATAATGTCAATTAATTACATGATGTCAATTAATTATGCTATTATTACATTATTACTCAGCACTTACTTTGTTGCTCGATATCGCTGTATCTCACGGCGTTCCATCTTTCTTGTAGACTACCCGTACGTAAATTACCACGTTCATTGTAAATTTGCGCCGTTACGAGTGCGCGAGGAAAACATAAGTTATCCGAGTTGGATATCGGTAAAATCAAGCGTTTACCAGCGATATCAAGCGCATTACCCGCACGACCCGTAGGAGGAGTGACACGGTAAACGTGGATATCGAATTCTTGCGCTACGTTCAAGCCCCCGGAGCTTTGAGCTAACGAACTCACGAGGTTCCAGATATTCTCGTGAGTCAAATCACGAGATGGTCGGAACGAAATACCCGCGGGCCCGTGTGAAAGATTCGGGGAATCGAAACTAAGTCTGATGTAATCACCGGGAACACAGGAAAGTACCGCGTACGCGTGAAGCTCGCGAAACACGTTTTCTAACCACGCGTAAACCTCCTCCCTCTCTGGTAATGATTGAAGGCGAAAACCAGCCTCTCTCCCTACTACACCGAAATTTCTAAACTCACGCACGTTTTCCCTTATTAAATCTAAATAATTAAAATTATCCCCGTTATGATTCACGATCTGTTCCGGCGCACCAACCTGATTCTCCGGAAACAGCGCTTCCTCATCTTCTTCTCTCTCCAGTCTCCCCTCTCCACGAACTCCTATCTCGTTGTCGTCGGTTTCTTCGGCTTGATTTTCCGCCGACTGCTGCTGCTGCTGCGAGTTTTCTTCCATTCCTCCCCCTCCTCCACCAAGCTGAACTGGAAAAATCGAAAACAAATGAATTAGTTTATCTTTAAAATTATTGTTTTTACACTTCCATACTCGAATTTTACGCGTTGTTAAAATTAAAAATAGTAATACATTTCATATTAAATTCTCTCACCTCTATACAGGATTATTCCCTTTCTTGTTCACCGTTGATCGTGTTGATCATTGATCACTAATATTCCGGCGAGTAAGAAATTTCCGGGAAAATAATTCCTAAAAATTTCGTCTGGTTAGAATAAAGGTATTCGAGTATGAAAGCGTTATCTATGCAAAAATGTATAATTGTATTTACCTCTTTCCCTCAAAAGTTCCTCTAGATTCTGTTCTTCCGTTCCACTCAGCTCCTCCCCCGTATCTTCCTCTTGTACCTCATCATCATCATCATCATCCTCCTCCTCCTCCTCCGAATCTTCTATTATTATTGTATTTTCACCTTCTTGGTTAAACTCTAAAAAATTCACCATTGTTTTTTAGCGGATAAAAAATTTTTATCCATTTTCTTACTGCGATAAATTTCTCATTACTCACCTGGTGAAAAAATCTCTTTCTCGTCAAATGAACTCACTTCGTGAGTTCCAACTTCTTCTTCCTCGCTCTCGCTATCCAAGTTAACGAGAGGTGGCTCAGGTGTGAGCTCGATACGTGCACGCCGTAAAAACATTTATTATTTCATTATTTTAAAAAAATTTACCAATATGAAATGCTTATTTTTCATAAAAGAATGTGTGCTAAGACTCACGTGAGGGTTCGGCTTTGGGTGAAGTATCAGCCCGTCGCCTTATTCCGTGAGGAGGAGTATACTCTTCAGGGCGTGCAATACGTTGCACTCCTCTCACCCCCGCGATCCTGCGAGACGATGCGTTCCGATGTTCTACTTCTAAAAAATTTTACTTTTAATTTTTGAAAATTATATATACATATATATATATAATAAAAATTGGAATATAAACTCACCGTTTTCACTCGCTTCTGAAATCGATCGATGAAAATGAAATAATAGAAAAGCTATATGCCCACCCGCATCCTCCACTTCTCCATCACCGAAAATACTTCTCATTTCGATAATTTCACCCGCGTAGATTACAAGTCTCTGATAGGAGACAAAATGCCCCAAGCGAAATAGCACTGCACTAGGACACACCACCGCAAATTTTGCAAACACTTCAAAATTTTTTTCATCGTTGTTTGATAACAACGATAAATATCTGCTCACATCGAGTCCGCACAAAGCGCGTGACAATAGTAAGCATGTCTCGACGGTTTTTCTTAAATTCTCAACCATTTTCGCGTACTCAAGATAATCTCGCCCGAATTCACGATACGAAGAAACACGACGCGTGTTGTCCACTACACTGAGAATTTTGAAATGCGATTTTTCTCCGTCTCAAACCTCCTATTTATACCTTCAATCGGATCAAAAAAATCATCGACATGAACGGTCTTCCCGTGGTCGTGGACGATCGAACTCCGTTTCGAAAGAGAAAGTGGAACGACGACAAAGAGAAAGAGGAACGACGACACGAAGACGGAGCGTCGACAATGACGACGATCGACGACAATGCGCATCGCGGACTCAACGATGGAATCAATGACAATGCGCATCGCAGAGCCAACGACAAAATTGTCGATTGTCTCTTCTCGTCGTCGATCGAGACGGTGGATCGATCACCGTTGTCATCCAACGCTGAAAACGCGTTGAAATTTTTGACTTATCTCGACAATAAAAACATCGATCGTTTGCGATATTATTTGTACGATCGATTGAAAAAACGATATCATTTGCCGTCTTGGTTCGTCTTCGAAAGACACGTTAACGCGAACAGTTTGCTGTCGCACGTAGATTTGTGGTACGACTACGCACCTGCTCGAGATTGTTATCTCGATAGGCTCGATATTGCAGACGAGAAATTCGCGTCGATCATCCTCGAACCAATCAAATTGATCTCCCTCGACGACACGGCGATAAAGTTGTGTTACTCGTGTGTCTCTCGAGTGATAGATCGTTTTCGCGCGTCGACGACGACGACCGTCACCGATGATGGTGGTGATCGCGTCACGGTCGTTACGGAGAATATTACGACGGATTTGTCGAAGTCACGACAGCAACGATCGAAAACAATACGATTGCCGTCGATGCCGAGTATAACAACGTTGATGATGGAACAATCGTCTATCGAAACGATTGCTACGAAGCAACAGCAACAACGCGGCAGCGGTAACGGTTCGACGACGAAGAGAAGAACACCCGCTTCGGACAGAAGTGGCGTTTATCGTCGAACGTCAAAAGCATCCATTCCAAAGACTCATCAACCGTCATCACCACCGCCATCATCGTTGTATCAATTTCCGGAATCATCGACGACGAAGAGGAACGTTACTGTTTCCACGAACGAACCAACGACGACCTCATCGTCGTCGTTTCTCGAAGAGAAATTTGTCGATCAGATTCTCGGTGAATTGCAAAGAAACTACAACGATGATAACGGAGTTGCTACAAAATTGGAGGATTTATTGTCGAATTAAAAAAAAAAATTCTTCGTCATTCGTCGCGATGTGAAACGTTTAGGAGACGAGAAGAACAACGACGCGGTGGTGTATTTGCGCGTGAAACGTTTCTTCGGATTGGCATTTTTGTCGTCTAATCACATCAGGGTACCGATACTACATCTGGGACCTCGATTCGGAACGAAGCGTCTGGTGGACATCATACATGGGTTTGGTCTCTGTGACGTCGAAGATTTTTTAACGTTCTTCGACGCTAAAACAGGCTTTGACGTTAGACTTACCAACGGAGAGACCGTTCTCACGATGAAAAGGCAACGACGACGACGAAACGACGACAACGACAACCCGGAGGAATCGGACAACGACGTTGCGATGTTAAATTTCTGCGCGGATCTCTTGTCACACGTCTACGCCAGTTATATCGAAGATATCGAATCGACGAAACAATAAAATGCGATTTCTTTCAGCGATAATCGTCGTTTTTTTCTTCACCTTCCTTTTTCTCGTTGTATTTAATATTCAGATGCGTGTTTCGACAACCAAGAATAGTGGCAACGCAGCGTCGTCGATACACCGTTGTACCGGTCAATTCGTGGTCTCGCAACGCGACAAATATTCTGGAAAGAACGATTCCGTGCAGAACGATTGACGATTTGAAGACGCGCAACAATTGCCGCTTGATTCACGGTCATACGGTTATTGGTTCGACGAATTGTTAGCGATTGAATTCAGACGTCGCGAAATAACGGGCGTCGATTTGTTCGTACCGGTATTGCAAAATATTTACTTGATTCTAATAAATATTTACTTGATTTTAATAAATATTTACTTAAATAAAAAAAATTATTTACTTGATTTTAATAAATATTTACTTCATTCTATGAACTTACGTTCATTGATCGTTGCGATGGTTGAGTTTGAAAGAGCGATACAGATACGTGTTCAACGAAGTGAATCGCGGAGTGTCTTATTCGCGCGTGCTCGCGATGTACTTTCAAAAGTTTCACAATCTCGTCGAATGTTACGCGTTGAATGATCCGACGACCTCTTCGTTCGGACTGTACATCGATCGTCCCGATAGCAACGATTACCGTTGCGGTGTTCGCGACGACAAAATTTGCGCGGATCCTCGCATTCTTTATATCTATTGCGACGCGAAGAAATTGAAAGCTCTCGTCGAAACGAGCGAGAGTGTACCGCGTGATCTTGTCGTCACATGTGGAACGCGATGCGATGAGTCAATGTCGACTCTGAAGATGCGAACCTACACCTTGCTCGCTATCGCGATGTACGCCGAATATACGTTGAGATCTTGTCTGACGGACATTTCAACAACTCCGTTGATTTGTGAAACGTTGAGGAATTATATTATCGCTAAAAACGATACTAAGAGAGACTGAGAGAGGAAGAATATGTGGTTGCAAGTTTCGATAATATGTCTTATATTCGCAACGATGTTGCTTTCGCTGTTACTGTGAAACGTGAAAACCAATAATCGTAGATTACCAATCGCGATTACCGACGGATATAGAACCTACGTTGAAAAATTGCACAGAAATATAACCGCGACGTCGAAACGAAAGAAGAAAAATAAAGACGACGAAAACAACAGCGACGATAACGAAAAACCATCTGTATTCAATAATGATGAAAAATACGATTCGAACGAAAAAAACGATAATGATGATTTTGTTATCGACAATGATGACGATAACGATGACGCTTTGTTGATGCCACCTCCGTCGCCACTACCACTATTATCGAGGAAGATCTCGAAATCATCGATTGTTATCAGCGATGTAACCGACGACAAAGAAAACAATACGCGAAAACCACTCGAGTCCGCGAGAGGCAGTGATGATCGGTCAAGAAATGATAACGAGTAGCGGTGTGACGGTGACGACGATTACGCGATTACGTCTGAGAAACAGGATGGCACGTCGTCGTCCGTAGAAACGAGCGACGAATTTGCAACAACGAACGAAGAATTAGAAGCGACGAGGAAAAAGAAAGAAGTTGTGTCTGCGAAGTCATCGGAGGTTATCGTACCGATCGCGTCTCGATCAACGGAAACGGACAGTGACGACGGAAGAGAACGCGTTGCGAACGAAACGAAGGTCGAAGACGATACTACAACCAGATAAAAATTTACGATGAGTACACGTGAAGCTCCCGTGCGAATCGTATCTCCGAATTCTATGTATTCATCACACTTTACTCATGACGCCGTAAGATTCCATTATCAGTCGCGACAATTCGTTTCGAATTTTGTGGCGCGTCTTTGCAACGTCACCGTAACCTTGCGTCGATGCGTGACGACGCAACGACGACAGAGCCGCAATTTCGTTTTGCGTGGGATGAAACCATGGTGGAAAGAAACAAGGTGAGTTATTCTCGTGGTTGCGCAGTAGTCTAAAAGTAGTGGGGAGCGGACAGCCAATCATAGGGGGCCCATTTCATGAAAATTCAGTATGGCTGATGGCTGATGACATGCTTTATTAACGTATATAAAGTGTATACAGTGTTCCTCTTAAAAAAATATATAGTGTTCGTGCAGAGAGTTTTCTTAAATTTGGAAAAGACCGATGTGACCGTCGTGTAAGTAATAAATGAATATATAATATGAAGATTTATTTAGAGTTTGGTGTAATATGTAATATTATGTGACTTTATCTTTGTAGACAGTATGCCGACCTGTTGCATTAAAAATTGTAATAGTCGCAGTATTTATTTATTTACAACAGCGCTCGGAATTAGTTGCACATTTCGGGCCGATTCCCGAGACGACGCCTCCTGTTCCCCCACTACCGCTCGGCCGCTGGCGGTCGAGCCGCCGATAGCTCTGGCGCAGGAGCGTTTTATATAAGAAATAGGCTGGGTTGTTGAGGCACCTCTCAGAAAATAGTAATATTTTCTTTGCTACATAAATAATGTTTATTTTCATTAATAATTAAATATATATATATTATGTATTAATAAAAATAAACATTATTTATGTAGTGAAGAAAATGTTACAATTTCCCGAAAGATGCCTAAACAATCCAGCCTATTTCTAATATAAAACGCTCCTGAGCCAGAGCTATCGGCGGCTCGGCCGCCAGCGGCCGAGCGGTAGTGGGGGAACAGGAGGCGTTGTCTCGGAAATCGGCCCGAAATGTGCAACTAATTCCGAGCGCTGATTTACAATACTGTTTTGATTTTTTAATCAGCTGTGAACGTTTGAATTTTGCGCGCATAAAATGGGTCCCCTGTGATTGGTTGACAAGCAAGTCCCCCAACTCTTTGCCGCCATTATGCGCAATAACTCACCTTGTTTCTTTCCACCATGGATGAAACCATCGCGGCTGCTTGGCTTCGTTGTCGTTGAGAACACCGGGACAAGTAGAACGAAACAATCCGTGATAAGAACCTACGGCGCGCAGAAGCGCGACGAATATATCCGATCGATGACGATCGACCTCGGCAAAACGACGACGACGAAAGGAACATCTTCGATAAGACGATAACGATTCGTCCACGAAATACGACTCGTCGGCGAAAAGCTTCAACGTTCTATCGTTGTTGTTCGAATCGACGAGCGAACTTTTCTCTTTGTTGTCACGTTTAACAACGACCACGACGATGTCGCTCCAACGTTCCTCGTCGACGCGAATCCACGGAACATTGATCGCCCACCAACGAAGCAAAGTTTTTATCGCTTCGCTCAGAACCGAAGAGACGAGAGTAGTTATGCTATGCCGGTTCTAACCCATGGGGCAATGAGGGGGGTGCGGGTGAAGAGGGGAAGAGGGGTATCAGATAACAGTGGAGGGGATAATGACGTCATCGTTTTGGAGGAGAGGGGGTAATTTAGGAGTGGTGGGGGGTATCAGATAACAATAATTCCTGGAAGTGGGGGATTTCCAGGATTCCCGGAAGAGATAAGATAAGGATTGTTAATACAAACATGAGTCGTCGAGAGATAAGGATTCCTGGAAGAGATAGGGATTGTTTATTGGAAAGAGAACTGTTTAGATCCTTTGGTTTTTTTTTTGTTCTACGCATCAAAGTGGAGCGCCATGTTGTCGGAATGTATCATTGTTAAAGGATTCCGAGAACTGTTTAGATCCTTTGGTTTTTCTCTGCGCATCAAAGTGGAGCGCCATGTTGTCGGAATCGCAATGTTTATACAATAAGGGTATATAAGGCCCGCGAAGAACGAGTGGTATAACAGTCGAAATGTTCATCGCACTCTCGGATGAACGCGATATTCTCAATTTAACAGCAGCGGAGTTAGAATTTGTGCCAAAGGTGATTTTATTAAGCAAGTTTGCTCGGTTCGTGGACCAAGTGTGGGAGAAACTTCCGGAACACGTAAGAGTGGACCCGGAAGTGCAGGGTTACCGTCGGTGCAAGAAACATCACAATCAACCGTGGCAGCGCGACCACATCGACGGACCCGCGCCATACGTTAAAGATTGCACTCTGTGCGAATTAGGTGAGAAAAATATCTCTAAAAATAGAAAGTGAGAAATATTCAGCGAGTAGATATTTAGGTGTATTGTAAAATGTTTCAGGATCACCACGATGCGACAGCCGAGGAGTCTCGTCGAACTCGCCAGGAAGGTCATAAACCAGAACGTCGCAAGCAGATACCTATTGAGCGATCTACCGCTTCCGGAGAAGTATATTCGACAATTGTATCAGACGTATGGTCGGGATCGCTTCGAAAAATTGTTATCAAAATGTAAGACGCAAGTCGAGTACTTAGGCATCGTACAGTTGATGTGTTGTGTCGATGCCGACGAAATGTCGGAAATGTTTGTATGTGAATATTGAAATAAAAAATTTTTATATTTAAAATTAAAGTTTTTTTTTATCATCATCCCGCTGTAGTAATATAAGAGAACGCGTCGATTGTACCGACTTATCGCGAGTCAAGTTACACCGTTGTAGCGGATCATCTAAATAAACAATTTCAAAAGTTTTATTAAAATAAATTTATTCATATTAAACAAAATAATTTGAATTATTATTCCTGTGCCTCATCTTATTCACTGACCTATCCTACTGCGAGATAAGCGCGCGCGTCATGTTACACTACACGATAGAAGGAAACGAGCGAACCAGTGACTATCATTTTTTTTCTTTTAATTGTGACGAATAATATAAAGTGAATTATTTAAGTTATGCATTTATTCTAAACACCAATAATATACTTATGTTTTCTTCTTAATACAAATTATCCGCGGTAAAATATAAATTTAATAGGAACTCTAATCTAAACTTAATATGTAATTTAAGGATGGTAGGTGAAAGGATAAAAAATCGCAATAAGATTAGTATTAACAAATTTTATTCATAATTTTGTAAAAGATGTTACATAGATGAAAAAAAATTGTTTCAACTGAGCCTCTAACGCCTTTCACGATTACGAGGGGGAACGGGGGGAGGCGCTTGAGTCGTCCTCGGACGAGGCTCGACCACAGCTATCGGCTTGTGGTACACTCCGCAATCTTTACACTTCTCGTATTCGGAATTTTTTCTATTCTGATCACGCTCCATTTTCTATACTTTTTTCTCCACCGCGTGCACACTTTGAACTGATAAATTACTCTCTTCCGCACACCTTATATACAGTTCAAAGATGTACGATAGACGTTCCATAGATGTTCAATAGACGTTCAAAGACGTACGATAGACGTTCAAAGACGTACAATACACGTTCGATAGACGTACGAGAGACGTTCGATAGACGTTCAAAGACGTACGATAGACGTTCGATAGACGTTCAAAGACGTTCGATAGACGTTCAAAAAGACGTACGATAGATGTTCTTACGAATAATCTCTTCGCGAGATAAGCGACAGAGCATATATCACGAGGATCGTATAACTGAGGTGGAATAAAAATCATACGAGAGATGTTCAAAAATGTACGATAGACGTTCAAAGATGTACGAGAGGCGTACGATAGACGTTCAATAGATGTTAAAAGTAGTTCGATTGACGTTCAAAGACGTACAATAGATGTTAAAAGTTGTACGTAAGACGTTCAACAATACGTTAAAAGATGTTACATAGATGTTAAAAGTAGTTCGATTGACGTTGAATAGATGGAAATATCATACGCTGGCCTATCGTCCTGGCGAAACCTTAGATCCGCGATTACTATTCCTCGAAAAGGAGATGCTACTGTCGAGCGAGTCATCTCGTCTTCGGCATATTATAAAGAACTATATTGTTGTAAACTATCAGTGGATATCGATAAGAATGTTAGTTAGCGACAAATAGCTTAGCACCTATCGTCCTGGCGAAACCTTAGATCCGCGATTACTATTCCTCGAAAAGGAGATGCTACTGTCGAGCGAGTCATCTCGTCTTCGGCATATTATAAAGAACTATATTGTTGTAAACTATCAGTGGATATCGATAAGAATGTTAGTTAGCGACGAATAGCTTAGCACCTATCGTCCTGGCGAAACCTTAGATCCGCGATTACTATTCCTCGAAAAGGAGATGCTACTGTCGAGCGAGTCATTTCGTCTTCGACATATTATTGTAAACTATAGTGGATATCGATACGAATGTTAGTTAGCGGCGAATATAATAAGATTATAATAAGATTTAGCGGCATCTTTGATGTAAGGGTATATAAGTCGGGATTAAGTACTGCATCCATAATAGATCTTCGTTGTTCACAAAGTTCGTAACGTAGTTATTCGTTTAAAAAAAAAATGTCTAGTTGTCGAAAAATAATCGATTTGTGTTTGCGATTGACGCATAGCTTAAACGGGCTATGCGTTGATAATTATTTATCGTCGTTGTCCGACAACGACGATGATAATTATACAGTATTCGCAAAGTTTGCGGGTGCGTGCCCTAGCGCGGTGCTTGCTGTGTTATTTCGGTTGGGACATTTTTCGAATTATCCTCAGCTTTTGATTATTGCTGGGGAAATTGTCGAAATGAGACGTATTTACAGCGATGCTGAAGAGGATGCGGGAGGTTATATCACCTGGCTGTCGCATTGCTATAATGATGCTGTAAAAAATGGTAAGTTTTTTTTTTTTTTTTTTTTTTTTCTATTATGAATTATAAAACAAAGTTTTAAAAAATTAAAATTATTATTTTTTAGGAACGCTACAACACCCTACATCTAAAAAAACTATGGTGGTGGAGGGTGTGGTGCGTGGTACGCGTCGAAATCACGACGAGCGAGCTACTCGACGTCTCGGGGTAAGACGTCGAGCGGATACCTCGCCTGAGGCCGGACCCTCGTGTAAGTCGCTGTATACATTATTTATATGAAATAACAGCATCGATTTTTATAGTAGGAAATTTTACAAAAAAATTTAATGTTTCAGCTCGCGCTCGAATCGTTCTGACGCCTGAGCTCGTCGATCTCGTGAGTGACGAATCGATGAGCTCACTTCGCGAGGAAGAAGAGCAGGAAGAGGAAGAGGAGAGGACTTATGAAGGAGGGGATGAGGAAGAAGAGCAGGAAGAGGAAGAGGAGAGGACTTATGAAGGAGGGGATGAGGAAGGCTACACGCAAGACGGATGGGGAATGGGTGACAGAGGTAAGAAAGATTGAAAATTTTTACAGTTACTTTTATGTTTGAATTTTTTTAAACATTAAAATTTTCACAGGATACAGCCCCCCTGTGATGTCTTACTCTTCCGATTAGAATTTTCAAACGGGGGAGTAAAATAAAAAGAAGAAAATCGAGAGGTGAGTATTTTCATACTCAAATTTTTTAAATAATTCATTAATTTTTTTTTAAATTTTGACT